>NC_081179.1:19237996-19537996 GCF_012432095.1 Onychostoma macrolepis
CTTTAACACATACACACACACACACACACTCTCTGGTTTCCATTTTTTGTGGGGACATCCTATAGGTGTAATTGTTTTTCTACTGTACAAACCGTATTTTCTATTGCCCTACACCAACCCTACCCCTTACAGGAACCTTTGTGCTATTTCAGATTTTCAATACACTCCATTATGTGTGATTCATAAGCTTGTTTTGTCATGGGGACCAAAAAAATGTCCCCACAAGGTCAACATTTACTGGTATTGCTATACCATAACGTGATAAATACCAGGTACACACACACACACACACACATATATATATATATATATATATATATATATATAGCCAAAAGTATTTGACTACTTTAGTAATTTCCATGAGTACAAATGTGACCCTGGAACACAAAACCAATCATAAGGGTCAATTGTGAAACTGAGATTTATACACCATCTGAAAGCTGAATAAATAAGCTTTTTATTGATGTATGGGTTGTTATGATAGAAAAATATTTGGCAGAGATACAACTATTAGAAAATCTGGAATCTGAGGGTGCAAAAAATCTAAATATTGAGAAAATCGCCTTTAAAGTTGTCCAAATGAAGTTATTAGCAATGCATATTACTAATCAAAAATAAAGTTTTGATATATTTACGGTAAGAAATTTACAAAATATCTTCATGGAACATGATCTTTACTTTAATATACTAATGATTTTTGGCATAAAAGAAGTACCGATAATTTTGACCCATATAATGTATTGTTGGCTATTGCTACAAATATATCTGTGCTACTTATGACTGGATTTGTGGTCCAGGGTCACAAATCTTAATGTTTAAGCATTAACATAAACTACATTTTTTGTGTGTATGGACAAGATTTTGGCTCAAGGTCTGCATTTAAAGTCACATCAGAGGTTTCTGCAGACCAGTCAAGTTCTTCCACACTGACTGAATCAATCATTTCTTTTTGAACCTTGCCTTATACACAGAGACATTGTCATGTTAGAATAGAAAAGGGTCCTGTCCAAACTGTTGTTATAAAATTAGAAGCACACAATTCCCTAGAAAACATTAAGATTTATACTCACGGAAATTACTAAAGTCAAACCTGTTCATTAGAAGGGTGTGCTTGTGTATATATAGCACACACACACACACACACACACACACAGCGGTGGCCAAAAGTATTATATCACATTTGCTCAATGGGGTTGAGGTCCAAACTAAGCCAGTCCATCATTTTCAATGTTCAGATTTCTTCCGTCGCAGGTAGTTCTGGCAATAGTTTTATGGGAAATATAATGTCCAATTCAACAAAAACAACTTAAACCTCTTAAATATGTTAAGTGTTTTAATAATTTTGACCACCACTGTATATAATTGTAATATATTACATTTATTATATACACACACAGCTAATATTTAATTTGTAATTGTAATTTAAATGTAATGTTAGTTTTTAAAATATTTGTATATTTGATATTTTTATATATGCTGCTTATTAATTAATTGTAATAATTCATAATTATTATACTAAAATATATTTTAGTGTAATATTTAACATTTTAATCATTTTTTAAATATAAATTTAATATAAGGTCTATCTAAAGTATTATTACAATTAAATATCAAATATATTAAAATTAACATTAAATTAAAAAATCATTATTTTTAAATTTAATGTTAATTATAGGCTATCTATTTTTATATAGGTTTCTCTCTAAATATTCATTAATGAATTCATAATGAGCTATTATTCATAATAATTATCACATTTAATTTTAAAAAATATTTTAATTGTATTTTTAATCTGAGATGTCTTTACCAATTAATGGACATATCAAGTTTTGTTTAATTAAGTCTCAGGAGGTTAATGCTGAAATACCACATTTGTATTTACAGGAAAACATTAAAGCAATATTATATATTAATATGATATATTTTAGTGAGAATATTCAGTTCTAAGAAATACGGATGCACTGTTGGAAATACGTGTTTTCTTTATAGGCTATAAAGCTCTCTTGTTGAGAGATATGCACGTTTAAATGAAGCTCTCAGGGTGTTGAATGACTTGCACGTGTTTTGAGGAAGTGCATGACGTTTCATAAAATCCCTGTTTTATGCCTGCCTTGTTATATAAATAAACCAGCCTGTTTATCTGTATGGTGCTCCTGTTTAACACTTACACAGTACATTTAAAGAAGTTGCTGTCAAACATGTCCGATTCTCCTACAGTGGGGCTTACAGCTAAAGGTTTACCTTATGGATATTAATTAGGTGACTCTGATTTACCAGAATATAATTATCCTGATGTTGCTTGGCAACCGTCCTGACCTGCCCAGTGACCTTAATCAATATACACGAGCCTTTTAAAATTCGGGTTTATGCGTAACAGCGTTTTAATTGAGAAACATTGCCATCTTGTGGTCATATCAAGTAGTATTAGAGGTTGTGAAGTTGACCTATATATTACACATACATATTAAAAGCTAGCGTTAGCATGATTCAGCATGATTGTCTCTGAGTTTTATTCAGTCTAATTACACTGATTCGTGAGTTTTAGATAATTATCTTACCTGTCTTTTTTTTTTTTTTTTTTTTTTTTATTATGCAAGTAAAGAATGTGACAATGTTTACATGTACCAAATACATAATATACCAAACATATAACATATAAGACAAAGAGAAGAAAAAAAAAAAAGACACTGAGTTTAGAAGGTGACAATATTTGCATGTGCCAAAATGTAGAACCACTTGGACAAACAAACATACTGATGGCCAACATTACGAGTCCGTTCTGATTAACTCCTGTATTTGCATTCATATGTCTGTGAGCATGTATGTGTGTGTGTGTGTGTGTGTGTGTGTGCCTGCGTGTGTCATTGTATCTAGGGTTGGGGATGGAAGCAATACAACTGAGATAGCATCATAATAGATTGATAACAGATATAAGTAGAGTAATAAAAAAATAAATAAAAATAAATAAATATATAAATAGAAATAAATAAAGAATAATAATAATAATAGAGACAACAAATGTTATTAGCAACAATAATAACTATAATAATGTTAATCATAATGATAATAATAATAATAAAAATAATGATTTCATCAAAATTGGGGAGGGGTGGAGTACAACGTACCCCGTCTCCCCAAACATCAGCCATCAGCCGTCTATTTATTTATTTATTTTCTAATTAATTATGTTTTTAATGTGTGGATGTGTATATGTCTCAGCTAGTTTGAGATGCATTAAAAAAGTGAGACGTGTAGTGCAGGCCAGGTCAGGGACCCGGCCCACCCACACGGCCCACTTATCCTGTATGTTGTTGTTTTTTTCTTCTCTTTTTAATCATGTATATGACTCAGCTAGTTTGAGATGCATTAAAAAAGTGAGACGAATGGTGCAGCCTAGGCCAGAGACCCAGCCCACCCACACGGCACACTTACCCTGTATATGTGTGTATTTATTTATTTATTTATTATTATTTTTTTTTATTTTTTTTTTTTTCCTTTTCTCTTTTCTTCCTCCTCCTCATTTTCCTTTCACCTCCTTATATATATATATATATATACACACACACACACACACACACATACAGTGAGGAAAATAAGTATTTGAACACCCTGCTATTTTGCAAGTTCTCCCACTTAGAAATCATGGAGGGGTCTGAAATTGTCATCGTAGGTGCATGTCCACTGTGAGAGACATAATCTAAAAAAAAAAAATCCAGAAATCACAATGTATGATTTTTTAACTATTTATTTGTATGATACAGCTGCAAATAAGTATTTGAACACCTGTCTATCAGCTAGAATTCTGACCCTCAAAGACCTGTTAGTCTGCCTTTAAAATGTCCACCTCCACTCCATTTATTATCCTAAATTAGATGCACCTGTTTGAGGTCGTTAGCTGCATAAAGACACCTGTCCACCCCATACAATCAGTAAGAATCCAACTACTAACATGGCCAAGACCAAAGAGCTGTCCAAAGACACTAGAGACAAAATTGTACACCTCCACAAGGCTGGAAAGGGCTACGGGAAATTGCCAAGCAGCTTGGTGAAAAAGGTCCACTGTTGGAGCAATCATTAGAAAATGGAAGAAGCTAAACATGACTGTCAATCTCCTCGGACTGGGGCTCCATGCAAGATCTCACCTCGTGGGGTCTCAATGATCCTAAGAAAGGTGAGAAATCAGCCCAGAACTACACGGGAGGAGCTGGTCAATGACCTGAAAAGAGCTGGGACCACCGCTTCCAAGGTTACTGTTGGTAATACACTAAGACATCATGGTTTGAAATCATGCATGGCACGGAAGGTTCCCCTGCTTAAACCAGCACATGTCCAGCCCGACTTAAGTTTGCCAATGACCATTTGGATGATCCAGAGGAGTCATGGGAGAAAGTCATGTGGTCAGATGAGACCAAAATAGAACTTTTGGTCATAATTCCACTAAACGTGTTTGGAGGAAGAAGAATGATGAGTACCATCCCAAGAACACCATCCCTACTGTGAAGCATGGGGTGGTAGCATCATGCTTTGGGGTGTTTTTCTGCACATGGGACAGGGCGACTGCACTGTATTAAGGAGAGGATGACCGGGGCCATGTATTGCGAGATTTTGGGGAACAACCTCCTTCCCTCAGTTAGAGCATTGAAGATGGGTCGAGGCTGGGTCTTCCAACATGACAATGACCAAGCACACAGCCAGGATAACCAAGGAGTGGCTCTGTAAGAAGCATATCAAGGTTCTGGCGTGGCCTAGCCAGTCTCCAGACCTAAACCCAATGGAGAATCTTTGGAGGAGCTCAAACTCCGTGTTTCTCAGCGACAGGCCAGAAACCTGACTGATCTAGAGAAGATCTGTGTGGAGGAGGCCAAAATCCCTCCTGCAGTGTGTGCAAACCTGGTGAAAACTACAGGAAACGCTTTGACCTCTGTAATTGCAAACAAAGGCTACTGTACCAAATATTAACATTGATTTTCTCAGGTGTTCAAATACTTATTTGCAGCTGTATCATAAAATAAATGGTTAAAAATCATACATTGTGATTTCTGGATTTTTTTTTAGATTATGTCTCTCACAGTGGACATGCACCTACGATGACAATTTCAGACCCCTCCATGATTTCTAAGTGGGAGAACTTGCAAAATAGCAGGGTGTTCAAATACTTATTTTCCTCACTGTACATACATATATACATACACATATATATATATATACATATACACATACATGCATACATACATACACACATACACACACATATAGACAGGTTCATAACAGGTGTGAATGTTTTTCAGCTGATATGTCGTGCATTAAAAAAAGTGTGGTATGCAAGTCAGAACCAGCCAGGGCAAGTGGCAGTGGAAGCGATCGCTCAGGGAGACGGCGGGGAGTCACAAGCCCCACCCTACATCCACCCACCCATATTACACCTCCACCACACCAGATACAGACCTGGATGTCACAGCCTACTGGGGACCAGAGGCCAAACTAAACAGATGATGAAGAAGAAGAGGAGAAAGAAAGAGAGAGAACGAGGGAAGAGAGAGAAAAAAAGCATATATATATATATATATATATATATACTAGTGCTGGGTAACGATTAATCACGATTAATCGCATCCAAAATAAAAGTTTTTGTTTATATAATATATCTGTGTGTACTGTGTATATTTATTATGTGTATATAAAGACACACACATACAGTATATATTTTGAAAAGATTTACATGTATTTACATGTATATATTTATTAATATAATTTATATGATATATAAATATATTTAATGTATAATCATAACACATTTTTCTTAAATATATACATACATGGTGTGTATTCATATATACATAATAAATACACACAATACACACACATATATTATGTACACAAAAACTTTTATTTTGGATGCGATTAATCGTGATTAATCGTTGCCCAGCACTAATATATACACATACATACATAAATACATATATACATACACACATACACATACACACACACACACACACACACACATATACATACATACACATTCAATATAAAACCTATTAAAAAATATACCATATACATGCACGTAGATTAACCTTTTCTTAAACCCTTTCTCAGTGTTTTCTCATTGATGTTGTCCTCCACCCCTTCCCAAAACTCAAAGAATAATATTCTATAATTATCTTACCTGTCTAACACAAAAGGAAGCAACTTGGGCATCACCATTTAGGATTTTTTTCCCCTCACCACTACTTTTCACCTTGTTATTGCCATACCAATGTTTATTCTCGTCTTCAAAGCTGATTTTTCGGCAGTACAGGTACAAACAGATTTTTCTCGTTGTGTCCGCTGGTAAAGCAGTATATAACAAGTTTGTTCCGTTGTCTAATTTCAGTACACTACACTCTCAGAAATAAAGGTACAAAAGCTGTCACTGGGGTGGTACCTTTTCAAAAGGTACACTTTTGTACCAATTAAGTTCAAATATGTACACTTTAAATACTAGTATGCATCTTTAAGGTACCAAAATTGACCTTTTAGGTACAAACATGTACCTTTTGAAAAGGTACAGCCCCAGTGACAGCTTTTGTACCTTTATTTCTGAGAGTGTATGCTAATAGTGTGTCTATAAAAGGCGGCAGCCAATGAGTGCGAGGATTCTCTATGACGCTGGAGAAACGCGCGGTTTATGTCAATTCAACATGGCGAAACATACACTGGGCGACCCGCACCATACAGAATTATGACACTTTTTTTTTATAGAAAACTATTTTGAATAATTACAGTTGTCATCTCCATTTGAGTGTACATTATTCTATGGAAGCTGTGTCTGTCATTGAATAAAAAAAAAACTATGGGTAATAATTCTTAAATTATCTTGCAATTTTAATTTTTTTTTTCTGAGAATTGCTAAGTATAATCTTGTAATTCTGAGAAAAAAGTTAGAATTCTGAGACACTCAAAATTCTACAAATTCACAATTGCGAGAACCCACCCCCCACCCACAAACAACTGTGAGAGAAAAACTCACAAATGTTTTATTCCGAGGCAGGAAAAAAAAAAAAAAAAAAACAATTGCAAGCTATAAACTCAGAATCCTGAGAAAAATAGTGAGAATTGCAAGAAAACAAATAAAAATTCTAAGTTTGTATCCGGTAATTCTGACGATTTTCCCCCTCAGAATCATAATAAAGTCTGAATAGTGAGATAATAAGTACCTTTTTAATTTTTTATATCGAAGTAGAAACAGGCTTCCATACCATTCAAATGGCTCTCCTCAAAAACAAAACGTATTTCTTTTTTAATGTGTAAAACATTTCAAATTATCACCAAACTACTGAACGCACCTTTAAGTAGGCTACGTAATTTCCAAGTCTGAACAAACAAGTTTCAAAGGATGGATGTTGCAAAGGACCATCTTTCCTGTTTCAGTAATGAAATAAACACAACACACCGAAGTAATGTGGCATTTCTTGTTTTTATTTGATTATATTTCGCAGAGCTTAAAATATTAAGTGGCTTTTAACTTAGATAATTAAAATACATAAAAAGAAAGCATTAACTGTCGAACTCTGCAAATATATATAAAAAAGTAAAAATAAATAAAATAAGAAGGAGAGACGCTCTCTCGCTAAAGGCAATTACTGTGATTTTAATTAGCCTATATATATATATATATATATATATATATATATATATATATATATATATATATATATATATATATATATATATATATATAGTTTCAATCTATTTCTTGGGAAACAAAAACGTATTGTGCATTTTCTACACACGAGGGCTGCCACAATATTCATGACCTCTGATAACTTAAAAGAAAAAAGTGAAATAAAAAATAAAGGTTGTGACGCTGGAGGATGTGCTCATCAATGCAACACAGCAAGTCAACTGCCATGCAACAATCATTAGTCCGCGTCTGCAGCGTCTCTCTGAGCGAGCAGACATGCAGATATCGCTAATATCCTTGTCGGAAACCTACAAAGCAAGTCCAGACTTTCTCTAAAGCATCGTTCAAACCATCAAACCCTTTATACATCATCGTAAAAGGCTAATAAGTACATTGGAAATGATTTAAAAACACAAAAGACATGGATAATGATGGCTAGAATATGAAAAAAGAGAGATTTTGCACTAGTCTGTTACAGTTTTATGTGAAATAAGGCGGCAGAGATCATAAACAGTCAGTCGGTGCGTGACGTGACTCCCTCCACAAGGGGGAGCCAGAGGTCAATGATACATTTCTAAACATTGTTGCATAAAAACAGACAATACCTTAGCTATAATTCTAAGGCACTGGTGAGAGCCGAGCTGAAACACCATTCCCTAAAAGAAAACGAAAACCTCAGAGAGCGCATGCGCAAAAAACGATAATAAAAATGCAAAGTAAAATATAAATTGTTCCTGTATAAATGAGAATGGAGACAGATTGTTTTGTCCTGTAGGAAACATTCACACCAATCTGTGCTGGTACGAGAATTGCAGACCGCCAGCCCTCAGCCCCATCTTTTGATCAGTTCTCATAAGAAATAGTGACGGAGGGGCCCGTCCGAGAAGGCCTCGCACGTTTCGTCGTCATCCTCGAGTTCGCGGCTCGAGGCTCATCTCTCGGTCACGTGGTTGTGTGTGTGGGGCGGCAGGGGGGCGCACAGCACCTCCGACAGGTCGTCCATGATGCAGGTCTCCTTGGGGTCGATCAGGTTGAATTCCCTGACGAAGACGATGAAATGTGCGTACAGTGTGTTCAAGTGTCCCTGCAGCTCCAGAGCCACCGTCTCTTTAAAGTGAGACCAGTAGATGTGAGCCAACACGTGAAACAGATACCGGCAGACCTTCTTCACCAGAGACTCGAACGAGTTGGGAAAGTCTTTGCCTGAAAACAAATCCAGACATCAGTTACCATTTAATAATAATAATAATAATACATTTTTACATTTACATTTATTGTTTCATTGTTAAATAAGTAAAAATATATACATTTTAATTTAATTATTAGTAAAACAACGTGCTATAATTACCTCCAAAAAACTTTGTTTTATTTAGTAATGGTTTACTAACAGTTAATAATAAAAGGTATTTATAATGATCACAGCTATTTTCACAGGCCTTTTTCAAACACCACAACAAATGTGGAAATTAAAACTAAAAGTAGTAATTTATCATTTGTGCTATTTGTTTTCAATTTCATTGCATTTATCGCTTAAAAATTTAAATAAATATTAAAAGTATATGTTGTTAAAATAACAGGTTTAAGTAAAACAAATCAGTAATGTTATTTACTGCTTATAATTAATTTAAATGTTAATTGACGTTATTTAAATATCAATAACCTGCTAGGATTACAAAAATGCTGATTTATTATTATTACTTGCGTTAATTTATAATGATTTTTTTTATTAAAATAAAAATTGAAATATGTTCAATGCTTGATTTACTTTTAATTACAACAATAAAATGACAATCATTTGTGCCACTGTTTATTTAGTATATATTTTTTATATTTGAATTTTTAAAATATTTTTATTATAGTCTTAGTTTAGTCATTTTGTTGTGTTTTTGTCATTTTTATTATTTTTTTATATGTCTATATAGTATTAATCTTTTAGCTTATTTAATTTTATTTATTTTACTATGTAAACTTTAAACAAGAAAGGAAAATGTTGCCTTGGCAACTAGGTAAAACAAAAGTTTAAGTTTTGTTTATATTTTATTTTATTATTTCAGTAAATATATTAATATTTTACGTCAAGTAATTTGTTTTTATGGTTTGAGTTTTTGTTGACAAAATAACCCTGGTCTGTACATTAATTAAACCATATTATTTATTTTGTTACTTCACTGTCATTTACAAGATTTAAATTAAATGTAAAACAAATAGGAAGAAGTGATCAATATTTTTTTCTAAAATGAATTTTAATAAATTTCCTTTCTAGTTAAAGAGAAATTCCATTCACAAAACTCATTCTCCTCAATGAACACTAGAAGGCGCCACTGATCTAATGAATTTTACTTCAAACTTACAAATCTCAACTCTTGTATTCCTCTATTATGACTGCTAGAGGGCAGTGATCATACACACCATATTTTGTGGGAAAGATTTCTTCGTCCGTCACTAATTTCTGCACAAAAGTCATGACGAGGTCGATATACTGAGGCGCAGTGCACTTCGTCTTCTTCCCCCTCTCGTCATACCAGTAGTATATCCTGTAAAAAATACAGTGAAAATTACTAACTTGAGCACTTCAGGACAAAGTGAACAATTTACAGTTTAAAAGTGTACTAAATATACAGCTCCTATCAGCATTTTAAGGAGGACTGCTCATGGTGACAGTGAGTTTGGGAGGGTAGCGTGGGTTTGAGGGGCTGTAGACATTACAAAGCTCTAGGAATGCAGACTGAATGCATAACTGAAAGCAAACCAATGCTGATCACTCAACGGACGAGCAGCTCAAACAGCAGCTGAACGTTGAACTGAAATAACCGTCATGGTAAACTAAAGCACAGTTAGCACATAAACACAGATGCTACACGTCTCTGAATGGACAGGTGAGTAAATGTCGGGCTGAATGCCGAGTCTCAATGTTCTCAAATATCTTCAAATGACACGGTTGAGTTACAGATTTCAGAGCGGATTCCAAGTCCAAACGGTGGCAGATTCATTTACAATCACAAAAGCGCAAGTACTGAATCTACCTGCATAAGACTCTTCAACAAAACATGAAATATTAAGATTAAAATCTTAACATGGTCATGCACTTTCATGAAAATACTTTGGAGTGTGTTTTATCAGAATATGTGCAAAAGGAACAAGTTAGGGGGAATTAGAGTGATTCAATAAGAAATGTTTTTGTTTTTTTTGACAATTGTGGTATTTTTGACACTTTTTCAAATTCACTTGTATATATTTTTATTTAATTTGATTTTTTTTTGGTTTCACAAACATTTAATTTATTTTACAAACATCTGGTTTAAAAGTATGGAAGCCCGTTTCCGCCACTGAATAAAAAATTAATAAGGTAATTGCGATTCTGACTTTTTTTCTCGCAATTGCGAGTTTATATCTCGCAATTCTGACTTTTTTTTTCTCAGAACTGTGAGATATAAACTCGCAATTGCGAATTATAAAGTCAGAATTGTGAAATATAAACTCGCAATTCTGAGAACATATCAGCCCCCCCCCCCTCAAAACTGGACTTTAACTCGCAATTAAGTTATCTTGAAATTGTGAAATAAGTAATAAGAAAATAAATCGTAATTCTGACTTTATAACTCGCAATTGTGAGTTTATATCTTACAATTCTGTGAAAAAAAAGTCAGAATTGTTAGATAAAAAGTCGCAATAACATTTTTTTATTGTTTATTTAGTGGCGGAAACGGGCTTCCAAATAAAAGATACTGCAGAAATATCAAAATTAAAAACATTTTAAAAAATAAATAAAATGGCATATTTTACATTTTAAAAATGTTACAATTTTCACAGTATGCTCACAAGTGATGTTTACCTTATGTTTTTCCACTTTATTTTTCATTATAAATGTTTAACTTTTTTTTCCCCATCACAAATCATCAGTCTCACATTTCATCAGTGTTTTTATTAAAACTGTTTTCTTACTCGTAAAAATCTACACATCAATATTTGGCCCATGGTGTCAATGACGATATAATGATATCATAATGTGTCAAAAAATGTTATATTTACAAAACAAGTGAATATTTGTCTTTTAATTTGTATTTATTTATTAATTTATTCAGTTATTAAATGTTTTCAAAGTTTGAAATAGAAAGTCTATAAAAACAACAAAGCAAACTTATTTAATATTTATTTTTGGCATTTATTTATTTTTTAATTATGATGGGACAGATCAGAGCTGACAGGAAGCAAAGTGGGAGAGAGTTGGGGGATGGGATCGGGAAAGGTTCTCGAGTCGGGATTCAAACTCAGGATGCTCGTAGCGCAACAGCGCTGTATGTCAGTGCGCTATCCACAAGGCTATCGGCACTGACATAAATGCAACTTTAATAAAAATCAACCCATGGGAAATGGAAGTGTTTGTAGTTCAATAAACACCCACTACAAACACATAAGCATACTAATAAAATACCTCAACATATTGAGCACATAAATAACTCAATAACATGGACATCAGGTCTATTTGCGCATCGCCGTCCCTCCCTTTACTTTTCATCAGTGATTGATTTCTCAATGGTCAGAGCGGCAGTGACGGTAAATACGGCTTGTGTTTTGACGAGCGCACCCATCCTTGCCCTGCGAGGAATGCCTGAGGTGAGCGTGTAATTGTTGGTGTTTTGTGTGTTGGTAATTTACGTCCTTTAACGTTTGTCAAGAATAGTCATGTATCTGGTTCTACAGGGTCAGTCTTTAGAGATTCACACCCAGGCGTCACTCCGGCCAAACAGGGCAAACGAGTCAAGCAGCGATTTTTAAACACGGTTGGCTGTGGGAATGTAGAGATGGAGGCATGTTTTTTTGTTTGACTAGTATAAGGGTGATTCTACAATTACAGGCATTTTTTCAGTGCTTGAAATTTGAAAATGAAACTTCTTCCGATTGTTTCATTTTTAATAGTAAAACCTTTATGATCAACCTTCAAGTGGATTTTGTTGTAATGTTTGAGGGTGGATTATTTAATATTATTATTATTAATTATTTATTTTTGAGAAAATGTTCAATAAGTTAGTTAAATTATGTGAAAATATACTCAAATACTGAGCGTTTTGCTAATAAAGCTGCTCTCGCATCATTAAAAAAATAAAAAATAAAATAAAATCAATGACATTCCTTACTATGCTGTGCTTATTTCCATCACAATCAAGTTTAAACAATTTTATAGAAAGTCAGTTTTCTAAAAAGCTTTGTATGATGATAATGACAGCTGTTTTGGGAACAGCAGATTGTTATAAATTATTGCAAATTCTTCAAATGAACAAAACAACTGAAATAATAATTAAAATAATAATTATTAACATTACTCTTGAAAATGATACATTAAATAAATGCATAAATATATATTGTATATTTGTATACATTTAATTATATGTTAATATTTTGTATTTTATTTATATTTATTTTTATTTATATATTAGTTATTTTTAATAAAATGTTTAGTAATATATTTATTTGTTTTACATTTATATTTATTTGTATTTGTTTATATATGTATTTGTTTTTATGTGTATTTATTTATAATAGTAATAATATTTATAATAATACTATTATTATTTACAATTGTATTTATGCATTATAAATTATTATTATTAATAATAGTAGTAATAAAATAATTTATAATGCATAAATACAATTGTAAATAATAATAGTATTATTATAAATATTATTACTATTATAAATAAATACACATAAAACAAATACATATATAAACAAATACAAATAAATATAAATGTAAAACAAATAAATATATTACTAAACATTTTATTAAAATAACTAATATATAAATAAAAATAAATATAAATATAAATAATAAATATAATTAATACTATTATTGTTGTTGTTGTTGTTGTTGTTAGGTAAAGATACAAAGTTTTCTGAATTTTTGGAATATATTATTTCGAAAATTTAAATGCACTCTTAAACAGTACTCTTAAAAATTAGTAAAAAATAATTAGTGCTATCACTGAGCTGGTTCGAGACTAAAGCTGTAAGGTAAATGTTGCCTAATCTAATTGTATAACCGATCTCTTTCATCCTAAGTTTGGGCCCCTGATCGTCCCAAACAGCCTGTGAGAACATGTAACTATAGGCCTTTAAGGTCATTTAATTGGTTCCACCTCCAAGAAACTTACAAAATCGCTGATTCTGAGAATAGTTCCCTTGTATTCTCTCATTCAAAACACATCTGAAAGCCAAACAACCACTGGCTTCAGTAAAATGTGTATCAGCTTTCATACCAGTCATGCATTAACCCCAATCAGACCCACAAACCCAGATTCTCACAAAGACAGTGTGCTGATCTGGAATCTGGTTTTAAAATGGAAAAACACTGTAAATGAGAGAAATATTTGATCCAGAAGCACTTCTTGTAAAAGGAGGGTTCTGGTTCTCACCCCAGGACATGTCTGGAGGAAGAAAGAGCTAGAAAGACAGACCGATGAAAGAGAAAGGAAAACTTACGTATTGCAAGCCGTCATGGCTTGACATGTGTCCCCAGTGCAAAACTCTGAGATTGTGCTATACTGCAGATTTATGAGATTGAAGAAGGTTGTTGCTGCAAATGACAAAAGAAAAGTTTTAAAAAGTGACATTCGAAAAGTTGAGAAGTTTTTCATTGATATTTCAGAATCACTGAAGCTGAAGACAATGGCTCTGTTCCAAAACCAAATAAGCGCCTTATGAAGGCAGCATTTCAAGACATCATAGTCACTCGTGGTGCAAAGTGTCCCTGCTGATAACACCAGCTAAAACCAGCCTATGCTGCTTGCCTGGTCTTAGCTGGTTTCAGCTGGACATCTGGTCTCCCAGCCTGATCAGTTGAAGAAGTATGCAAAACCCCTCTAAAACCAGCCTGCTAAATCATTTGACCAGAGATGGAAGGGCAATTAAAACCAATCAACCAGCCTAAGTTAGGTTTAACTGATTTTTTTCAGCAGGGTTGTTCAAAAATGTAGCAAATTAATTATAATGGCTTACTAAATACCATTTTTTTTCTGAAGCAGGAAATCCCAGAATTCACTGGGACAAGCTTTGTGGGAAAAAACCAAGACGGTGGACAAGGCGAGATAAATGTTGATTATAAAAAAAAAAAATCAAAAACATATTTCTTTCAATACCACAAATTATCAATAAATTACAGTTAAAATAATTATTTGTGACCCTGGACCACAAAACCAGTCATAAGGGTCAGCTTTTTAAAATTGAGATTTATACAACATCTGAAAGCTGAATAAATAAGCTTTCCATTGATGTATGGTTTTGTTAAGATATGACAATATTTGGCCGAGATACAACTATTTGAAAATCTGGAATCTGAGGGAGCAAAAAAAATATCAAAATATTGAGAAAATCGCCTTTAAAGTTGTCAAATGAAGTCCTTAGCAATGCATATTCCTATTCAAAAATTAAGTTTTGATATATTTACTGTAGGAAACTTTTATAATATCTTCATGGAACATGATCTTTACATTTATCCTAATGATTTTTGGCATAAAAAAAATAAAATAAAATAAAAAAAACGATAATTTTGACCCATACAATGCATTTTTGGCTATTGCTACAAATATACCTGTGCTACTTATGACTGGTTTTGTGTTCAGGGTCACATTTCACAATATTTTTTATGTGCTATTTTATTTCATTTAACTATCCTTAGCTTAGCAACATGCTAACATCAAACATGAAAGCTTTTGTTCACCAGGTGAAATTCAGGGGTTTGTTCAAATCATTAACCCTAAGGTTTAGCATTAGCAATTTTAATTAGCAAGCTGGATGAACACTAGTTAGCAAACACTTAGTAACAACTTATTTCTTTGAAACATTTTTTACAGGAAATAACTTTAGTTCATGATAAAACTTTGTTTTTATGATTTACCTTTTCCCAATTTTATTTAACTATCCTATCATTAGCTTAGCAACATGCTAACATCAAACTTGAAAGTATTATTTTGGAAGATTTTAGTCCAGTCACTTAGAAGTGTATACTTATGTGTAGGGGTTTGTTCAAATCACTAACCCTAAAGATGAGCATTAGATAGCAAGCAACACTATCCTTTTTAATAGAAAATAACATTTGTTTATTATAAAATTGTTTGCACATTTTAATTGTTTTCACATTTACGTCATGCTCTGCTTTATGCTTAAAACTTTTTTGCACTCACACACAAAAATGTTTTCTAAACTCCTGACTGACAGAAGGGGCTGTAATGTTTGCTTGGGAACTCACTGTTGCTGGCAAACCATTCGTTGAGGTCGATCTCTTTGGTGGGAAGCGACACCAAATCTTTCAGGTCGAAGTCCACGACCCGCACTTTTGTGTACTCTGGCTCCATGTAGTGCTTCTTCTCTTCAGTGGGTGCTTTCTTTCCATTGGGCTTCGTTTTGGATTTCCTGCAAGAGAAGAGGGACACGTTAAGAAGAGACGAAGTGTGTTTTTTCATTGCCATTATTCGTTTTCAAACATGTTTCCCAAACACAGTGTAACCATCAAGTAAAATATGTACATGTACAAACAAATAAATAAATAAATGAGTTTAAAATGTGTTTCAATGTAAATGTTTTTATTTCTTAAAATCATAACTGTCATAACTTTCTATTCAGTTTTGGGAGAGTTGCACCACATGACATTTTGAAGTGAACTAACTTTGCCTTATAAATAAAATAATAATAATACTAAAAATAATTAATTCAAATTTTAATCAGCATTACAACGGTATGCAAGGGTGCTATGATGTCATTTCCTGTTTTATGATTTTTCTTTCTGCATGTTGGTCGCACCACCTGACTTGACAGACAACATCAGTGAAGCTATTTTAATGATATTTTCCTCTAACAAATAATAATAAAATATTAGTTTAAGTTTAAATAAATAAATAAACATAAAAAATAAGCAGAAAAATTGTACCGCTTAGACATTTACTTTAATACCCCTAAAAATAAATAAAATAAAAATGTAATTTAATTTTAGAAATTAAAAACATACTCATCACAAAAGAGGTGTATTCAAGTCACTGTATGTGTGAACTGCATTTTTAATATTTTCTGAATAAATTAATAGATCCAGACAAAAAAAAAAAAAAATTGTAAGAGTTTTCAAATACAAAAAACTGTTCCTAGTCTCCATTTAGTTTAGTATTTATTTAGTATTTAATTTAGTATTTAGTTTCTAAACTAAATCTACATCTCTGCTTCACCCACATTTCTCGTCTGATTCAAACTCAGGTGTCAAAACAGACTTGTACTTCCAGTGCGAGTTTTTACATGTAAATGTCAGAATCACATTGCTGTGGCAGATCCCGCAGCTGGCTGGGACAAAGGTTACAGGGGCATTAAACAGTTAATAACAAGAGTACAGGCAAAGACAGGTTATAAAGAATTTACATCCTATCCTTGCACTCACTTCAACTCCTCTAGGGTTTATTATGTTTATGTGAACAAATATGGCACTTTTACAAATAACTTATCTTTACTGCTCGTTCATTTTAACTCTGTTCTTCCTTTTAGCTTTAAAACAGTGCTGTTTTTCATCACACAAAGAAACTCCCTAAATTTATAGCTCATCCACCAACATGATTTCCTGTTAAAGCGCCTCTGCACTGTAAACAGCTCATTCCCAACCTCAAGTTTCTGACCACCTTCACCAGTTCCTCTTTTCACACGCAACGGTCCATCATAGGACCAGGAAGAGGACTTATCTCAGAGACCAAAGTCCATAAACATTGTTTTCAAATTGAAGCCAAGACAAAGGAGCGGTTTGTGGGATTGTCTGGATTCTGGATTGCTTCCGAGCGGGAAAGATCTTATCATCCATATCGAGGTCTTAAATTGACTCGTGCCAAAGGTCTAAAAGGGTTAATCATGGAGCACGGTCCGATCAAACATCATTGGAGCGTGGGAAGTCTGGTAAGCTTCAACTTTATTTGGACGTCATTCCATTTAACTACTCAGTATTAGTGTTCCTTGTAAAACAGGAAAGAGACGGAGATAAATCAGCACGGAAATTCACACTATGAGGCAAGTTACTGCTTGGCTAATGTGGTCAAAGATAATAAAACATTTTAAATATGAAAGAAACAAAGAACAAAAAAATAGGATATTTCTCGATCCTCTTTCAACAATGACACTGTCCCTAAACAATGAGTCACCTCATTATTGAAATGGGCACAATAGGAGATATGAAACATTGCAGAACTCGTCTTGCACCTGCGTTTTGGACATAAAAAGACCTGAATGATAAGAACAGCACATGATGGATGATAATATGACATCCAATGAACGTACACTAAAAATGGACCCAAATTATATCTAGAAACCAGAATAACAAAGGCCTGGGTGGGATCTTTTGATTTGTGCCAATAAGCAAGCAACCAGAACAATTTCACCATTTTACTTTTTGGGGAATTGGTGGATAATTCATATGAATTTGTAATCTCATTTGCATGTTTTCGTACGATCTGCTTATATGTCCTACTGGTTAGGTTTAGAAGTGGACCCTCATGCAAGTCCTTATGAATCACATCGTATGCTTGTTTTTCTAAAAATCGCACATTTCTGTATGAATCACATTGTATACATTCGTAAGAAAACGACACCTTGTAAAATAGTTACGTTTCCTCTAAATCTTGTTTGCCTTTTATTATGATAGAACAGTATGTTGACAGGAGGTGAAGTGGGAGAGCGAGAGGGCTATGGGATCGGGAAAGGTCCTCGATGCAGGATTCAAACTCGGGAAGCCTGAAGCGCAACGGCGCAATATGACACAATCTCTAAATCTGGTTGAGCAGAACATGAAACATCTCGCTCATGAAATTATTCTTCAAACTGATCTGGGATATGCTTCCTTTTCCATATCTAAAATAAATACGAAGTTCTGTCATGAAACTCCAGATGGTGCAAGTTTTAACTCAATTTGATATAAATCACATCATTATTCACTTGGCGCAGCTGATTGGCTTCTTTTCACATCAGCAGCCAATGAGCTCGCTGCTCAACGTTCAAATACTTGAAGCTAGTGCTTGCTGTAGAAGTTGCAGCGCACTTCAGAAACCCTCCACCTTCCCCAGCTCCACCTGTATACATCTGCTATATATGGGGGTTATTTAATATATGTTATATGTCTAGAAGCAGTATCTCTTACATGCTCGCATCAGCAGGTCTGTAGATATACTGGCAGTAGCAAGTCTTGGTACTTGCTCTGCCACAGCAGCAGTGCAGCAGATCTGTTCTGCCAAGACCAAACACATCAACATCGCCATGTACATTAGAATGCTAAACTCTCCGAGAGTTGTCATGTCAGAAATGTTTTAAAAAAGAACTTGCACAACTGATCCAGGATCAGTATAAAGGATCGACATTGAAGGATCAACCATCAACCAAGTGAAAGTGATGCCAGCAAGCAAGCAGGCAGCTGTCAGGTCCAGCTGGTAGGAATATGAACTTGAAGCTTGAGCCAGCTGGAAGATCTGAACATCTCCCAGATCCTTTGATGGATCCGCGCAGCTGAGCTCAAACACTTTGCTTCCCACAAAACCCATCCCTCTGCTGAGTAATAAAGGACATATTTTAATGTCCAGAATTGTAAGATGATATAATTTCTTAAAAGTTACATACACTCTCTAAAGTTTTGGGAGTGACATCTAAATAAATGTAGGAGTGTCTTTCCTAAATTATATTCTACAAAATAAAGAATTCGCTTCTGAACACACAATGTTGACAGTCAACATTTCAGAAACATCTCAGTTTTTTTTTTTTTTTCGTATTTTACGCTTATTTTCAAATAAATCAAAGAACATACCTCAAAAGTGGAGTGATACCAGATTAAACTCAAATGTGAACACTTCCAAGGTGGAGCAAAGAACGGTAATCTGTAAAGCTATGTTGAGAAACGTGATTTTAATGTTTTATACACAAACACAGATGGGTTTCTATGTGGATAATACAGGTCTTTGGTCAAAACCTTGGCTTGATTTGAGAGTCTGGAAACTACAATACCTTTTATGGCAAAGATATCTGCAGGAAACTGCTATGAGTGGGCATGATGTGTGTGTGTGTGTGTGTGTGTGTGTGTGTGTGTGTGTGTGTAACAGGAGGTTCTGCTGGCAGCTAGAAAGTTTTTCTTTCTCCTAAAATAAACTAGCTAATGGCTTGAGAATTTGCCCTCCACCACATAATTCACAAAAACGGTGCTTCCTGGAAAATTACGAAACCCCGTGAAGGCTAAAATAAAACAATATGTGTTCAGATTTTTGGACGCACAAACTGTTTCTTCATGTAAAAAAAAAAAAAACTATATTGGGGTACTGACATAACATTGAGTTCTGGATCCTCAAATGCACTCCCATGCTTTGCTTTCCATTGTTTTTTGGTTTTATCAGAATCAAACAGAAGAATCCTGGACTTGATCTTGTGACTAAATTTAAAACATTAATACTACGCGTTTATCTTAAAGCATGTGAAATGTTCACTGGTTTTCTTCAAAGGTTTGGTTTGGATAAAGATCACAAGCTCTTATGGAACTTAAGCAATTAAACAATTGAATACACTGCCAGGTAAACACCTTGTCAAAAGTAATTATTAAACGCAGCATGCTGTTCAGAATCTCAAAGATGAACTATGTACGAGGCCTGACATTATGCAACACACTGTGCACATTGTCATCCAGCATCTGCAAGCTAAAACATCTAAACATCCCTAAATCACTTTGACTCATACAGAACAGGGCTGGAAACTTCAAAGCTGCCATATGGATACCAAAACTACAATCTGGAAATCAGTAAACAGCAGTAAAACAATCCAGTACCTACGGACTCTTTTTCTCTTTAGGGAGACATTACGTTATTCGGAAAAAATTAATAAATAAATAAAAAAATACGTAAAAGCACCAAAACAGTGCAATGTTTCTCCCAAAAATGCCATAGAGTTCATTCTCATCACATAAGGACAAGTGATGTTGAAAACCCATAAATAGCCATGATTGAATGACTGTCACATGACAAGACAACCTCCCCCCCAACCAAAACCAGAAACCAAAGTTTCTATTGGTCAAGATCAAAATTTGGAGTGCAAAAGCACCATCAATAAAGTTGGTTTACGGGTAGTGATAGACTGAAATATTGGCGGACATGATTAACTGGCCAAAAGTTAGAGATTATCAACATTGGTTGTTAACTAATTAATAAGTGACTCAAAACTGTGTAAAATAAGTGTTAATTACATTTCAGCAATTTTGTGTACATCTGTTATTACGTAAGCATTGCTATTATTTTGGCCATCAACCATCCTGCTCTCTATTAATATTAGCACCACAATTTATTCATTGTACAGTCAGGATGTCAATAAAATAAAAACTGAAACTGTTATAAATGCTCCATTATAAAAGATCCAAACAAACATGATGACCTTCAGCATTGATGCTAAAGTACTTGCTGGTCTTTGGCTGAGTGTGTCTAGCCAAGTTTGGACTTCCTAGTTCTCATGGGCATCAGGAGTGTGTGAAGAGCCATTGGGATGACAGTACTGTGTTAAACACAGCAAGAGCGCCATGGGGACGGTACAGCGAGAGGTCATCAGCATCACAATAAAGAGGTGGCTGAAGAGAGAGGTATTTGAAACCATCCCTCAAAAACACAAACTTTCCAAATGAATTTTACAGTTTTACCCCTTTCTATCTCATTCACAGTGATTTAATGCAGTTATATGCAAAAAATATTGAGTGCAACATTCATTTTTTAACACCATATAAGAAAAAAAAAAAAAAATGCAATACTTGATCACATTTACAGTATCACTGCTTCTTGTTTGAAGTCTCTTGAAATAATTAAGAGCCCTCCTGAATTAATTAGTATCTATTGTCTATGCAAATTTTTCTCTATTGTATTCCTAAGTAAATCGTTATAACATTCATCTTAGACAGACATGCAGTATTTTGCGGAAAAGTTTTCTATATCTATCTGTTTTCCTACTAATCACTCATTATTTAAATTTCCCGGGTGTAATAATAACCAGTGCAAGCGGTGCAAATTTAAATGAGAGGTGAATCATTACAAGCTTTTTATGTTTGCTTATGAATATGCATGAAACAGGCAATATCTCTCAACCAATCTGATAACTGCTAACTGAATGTAGGCTATTATTATTCGCGCACTAGAACAGCTCACGCGAATGATCAATTCCAATAACAAATGTTCAGCTTAATGTTTGATTTTATTAATTCAGAGCCTTAAATTAACCATTTTAGAAAAATCAAAAATTTTAATTTCAACCAAATAATTTGCCTATTTATTGTGACTTACAATTAAAAGTTATGAGTGGATGACGCGGCTTCTAACACTTCATATATTTTATTTATAATTATAGATTTAATAATATATTCTTATAAATATGTATTAAGTATAATTAGTCTTAAATGTAGCCTAATAATCTTTTGAGATCATTAGAAACTGCGTTAAAAATTACATTCTCCTGAATGCACTGGATATCTGCTCTCAAAATGTGTATAAATTATGCACACATATATTTATTAACGTAATATTGTTACTTTGTTTATTACATAGCCACTATTTAGGTATATGCAGCTGTTATAGACATGCAAATCTCCTTGATTTATAAAAACAACAACGTTACCTTAAAACTTTACCAACAGCCTGAAGAACCATCTTGCAACTTAATCCGCTTCTGGGAGTTTTCTGGGAGTGCATATCCGAAGTGCTAACAACGAAGATGGACTGAGAGTCCAAGGCGTTTTGAACTGACCGGTCTTTCCCTTTCCCTTCAGTGGATGCTTTCAAAGACTAGGTAGTAAGAGAATATAAAGTTCTTGCTCCAAAGTTCTCGTTCTAACAAACGGCCAGCCAATCAGAACAGTTGACGGGCGGGGCATAATATGTTAACACCAGAAGACAGCCAATCAGACGCGCGCATGGGTTGACATGCAGTTTGAAGTTCTGCTCTCTGTCTGTTGTCTCTCGGTCAGATTGTGTTTTATATTCCGGCCAATGTGGCGTGACCAGCTTCCGAATGAAGTTACTTCTTTTAAAGGTAACTGTAGAGGAAACATTTACCGTAATTACAAGACATTTATGAGGTAACATGACAATGCACAACTTGTTTTCTTCTTCTTTGTTTTGGTGGTTTAGAAAAACCTTGATAAAAGCGACAAAGTCTTACTACATCATTCAAAACAGCATATATTATATAAAGGATTCATCTCTCATCAATACAGCAGTATATTTTAAGAGCCATCTTATTGGAGACAAAAATGAACTCACATTATCCACAGAAATCTTTATTTCAGATTTATGATTTCAGATTTAAAGCCAAACATACAAAGGGCTCAGTTGAATTGTGCCTGAGGCCAAACTACAAGTAAATTCCTGGGAAAATAAAAGATAATACACGGAAAGAGCTAGGTGACTATGAAATGAAAAAAGCTTTTTACCTCATTAAAAGATATTTATATAACTTAGTTGTTGCAAAAGCTATTTCGTAACTGGAATCTTGTTTGTCTTTCAATTTGATCAAGAAGCCAGTGAATCATAAAACCACAAAGTTCTTGAAAAAGCAGCGTTAGTCTGACGTACTCTGACGACAGACAAGAAGTAAAATTACAGGTAAAAATAACATATTATCTCGTCAATCTTCACATATTACGCAAGTGACTCTTTTGGAAAAATACATGGGGGGCTGGATTTGCTTAGTGAAATGGTATCCGTCAGCTGAGGCCCAGCCAAAACCTCTGTCTGATCCCACACACTTCATGAGATGTTTACTCACCACCTGATTCACGACAACTGAAACAACATACCAGCCGCATCTGCCGTGTCTGATAACACAATTAAGTCACTGATTTACAGGGCGCGCTTCCTGTTCAGACTTTCAGTCTTAAGCATTAAGTCATGTTTTTATGTGTTCAACTACCAATTATAGAACAAAACGCATACTGTAAGACCAGACATCATGCTTAAGACAGTGACATCAGGCCAGTGTGAGTAACAGCTATTATAAAAGTCATTTAACTCATCCAAATAGAGAAGGCAAGGTTAATAAAATAAAATAAAGATAAAATAGTAAGTCCAGTAAAATAAATAAAATTTTGGTTGAATTTACAGTTTGTGCCAGTGTCCAAAACAACTGTTTTTCTCAAGCTTGATCATACGATTGGTCACATGGCTCGCTCGACTCGTTCGGGAAGAAAGTCAACGAACATTCCTCTTAGACAAAGCAAAAAGCAAAAAAAAAAAAAAAAACCCTCTCAGACACAGTACATTAGGCCCGGAGCTAAAGCATCCAGCAGATGAGTAATCCAGCCGTGCTGAAATGCCGAGGGCGACATGAGATGAACAAGATAGATAAGAACCTACCCACAATCCTGTTGCAATGGGAGAAAAGACGTTAAACTCTGCGAGCACCTTCCACTGTGATTACTAATACAATTTCAAGTAGCTGAAGTGTAGAGAAGTTGATCCTTCATTAATCAGTGTAGATGATCTGGTGCATTTAAAAATAATCATTCCAAGCATTATAAGAATCATGAGATAAACCTACACATGAAATCACTCCCACAAGCAATGCTTCTCCAAACATGGTCTATTTTTGTTCTGGTAAGAAGAACTACAAAAAAATCTGAATCTTAAAATAATTTCAAAAGAGTTTATTTTTGTTATTTTTTTGGTATGAACTGACCATTTAGCAAAGTCCATTAAATAATTTATTGCAACACCATGAGTTGTCTATCTACTCACACCCCCCCCCCCCCCCCGCTGTCCTGAAGAGATTTTGGATGATGGCCATTATTAACATGGTCCTGCATCCTATCGCGCATTCCTGCCGCGAAGCGACTGCATGCACCAACACGTTCTGCTCTCGGCTAAGAAAACACGTGGCGGGGAGCAGTGAAAGCAAGAGAGAGATGGATGGATGAGGAAGAAAACCTTTCAGGAAACAGATCTGTTTTTTACAGCAATCGTGTTATAAATCTCGCTTCAGAGATTCTGTTTCATTTTTGGCTGATATATGCGCAAATTCCGGGAATGTGTAAAATCAGATTATGAAACCGATTGTGCAAGTGTGACTTCATTATACCTCTTTACAACCGAAAATGATATATGAAGCTTTCCAGGTACTATAAAAACTGAAAATTGTCCAGCAAATGTAAAGTAAAAAGGCCAGAGAGGGGCAGAAAAAGAAAGCGAGCAAAAGAGAAAATGAAGGAAACAAGTGAGACGAAGCAAGAAGTTGGAAGCGTGTTGTAGCATGTTCAAAAGGCTTCACCGCACACGCAGCATTCCAGCGGTTGGAGGTTCAGGTTCAGTTTGGAAATCTTGATACGGGGCAAACGCATCTACAAACAAACCCTGAATTCTCAACAGATTAATCAAAATCTCAAAATAGCTGGTAGTTGCAGTTCAAAAGTTGCTTCAAACTGTGCCGCAATTGTCCAATAAAACCCTTTAAATTAATACAGAGTAATATGGAAGCCCATTTCTGCCACTGAATAAAAAAAACACTTTTTTTTTCAGAATTGCAAGATGTAAACTCACAAATGCGAGAAAAAAAGTCTGAATTGAGAGATTAAACGTACAATTGCATGTTAAGAAAAAAAAAAAAAACAATTGCATGATATACACTCACAATTCTGAGAAATAATGTCAAAATTGTGAAATATAAACTCGCAATTGTAAAGTCTCTTTTTCAGAATTGGACTTTGTAACTCGCAATTGCGAGTTTATAGGCCTATCTCAATTCTGAGAAAAGAAGTCAGAATTGTGAGGAAAAAAAGCTAAAATTGTGAGAAACTCGCAACTGCGAGTTCATATGTCATGCAATTCTGAGAAAAAGTCAGAAATGCGAGTTGTCCAAAAATTGAGTTGTCAATTCCAAAAACAATTTGCTCGTTTTTGTCACAATTCCGACTTTATTTCTTGTAATTGCGAGTTTATAATCGCGCAAATCTGACTTTATAACTCACAGTCTGAAAAAGTCAGAATTGTGAGATAAAGTGATAATTACCTTGTTTTATTTTTTATACAGTCATGCAAACAGGCTTCTACTTTATAAACAATTAACCAGTGAACAAAATAAGTCATTTAATCAGTTCATTTAAACGTCACTTAAATTTAGTGTTCAGTGTTTGTTTATTAGCACCAAATCAGCCTTTGGTTAATGCGCCATTGCTCACTAGATGGCAGATGATACTAAATGACATCCTTTGCATCATCTAATGCTTATTTGATTTAATATTTAGTTAATTAGTTAACTAGTTATTTAAAAACACCGTTAAAGTTTTAGCAAATCTCAAAAAATGAATATCCATGTTTTCATATTGTGTTATAATGTTGTGATGCCAAAATTATCTTCATCATGTAGCATTTAAAACAACTGGTTGGAGTTCTAAAGTTTTATTTTTAGTGCATTTTTTTAGACAAAATAATATAGAATTTTAATTTTGGCCATTTATCAGTCATTGATCATAAAACTATTATCTCATATCAGCAAGAATTTTAATAACGGTTCATCACTAGCAATACTGGTCATCAAAAACAGGCTTAATCATGTGCTTTGTCACCTTCAGTTACAGCGATTTAAATAAACACAGTCATTATGATTTCAAGTGGATTAGGATTATAGTCTTGGATGGGATACAGATGTTAATCCATAGCAACATCAATTGAGACTAGGAAATAAAGCAGTAGAAAGAATTGGCTTCATTCAGCTTGTGAAAGAGCCACTGAATGTTGGTAATTATGGAGGCAGAGCCTTTGATCCCTGGATTCAGAGATAGGAAAAGCTAATCAAGGTCTTTGTTCGAAGGACAAAAAGATGAAAGATGATGAGAAAAGCTTCAGTGTAGGCAACCATTATGTAAAGTAATGAGGTATACGTGAATAGTCACAAACGTGCACAGGCACACACCAATACTTCATCCGAAATGGATGTCATGAGTTCCAGTAAGGATTTTAAAAGATCAAGAGCAAAAATAGCTGTGGGATAGAAAACAAAAACAGTAAAAAAAAAAAAACTGGTTAAACCACAAGCTCCATCTGAAAGCACAAAGAGATACAAACAGTGAATGTGAGTCTTGTTTTTACTTTAAGTTCACTGCCTCCTGCTGGAGAAATGCAGAAGTACATCAACCAAAGTTGCTGGTTAGCATGGTCCATTTAGCTCCTGCTGGTAAATACACCATTTGACTACAAAAAGCATTATTCTTGGCGGCCATTCAAAACTCGCTGTATACAGACCATTGTGAAAGGTTCCTTTACTTTCCTACAGCACTTTGCCACATGCATCAAACACACATTTTTATTCATTGTCAAAACTGGGCATTCTTGCATCATTCTTTCAGGATTTGCCAATATTTTGAAAACAGAATAACAAAAGGGCCAAGACAGAGGGTTGTATGTTAGGGTCTAATACAAAAAGACCTTTGTGTAAGAGAGTGAATAAATAAGCTGCGGGATGCCATGTTTGTACAGGAAACATGCTTGAGAAAAGGAGCCATGATTGTTTGTGCTGCACAACACAAGACCTTCAGGGTCTCTCAGACAGTGATTGTAATGCGTATTGACCTTGATGGGACAAATGCCAAACAGTAAGGACTTTCTGATAACAGCGGTGTTCAAGCAATTTGACCACAGATCTGCAAGGCGAGCATCAGGACAAGCGCTCCAGCTGTTTTTCATGCTATTTTAGGCTATCACAAATCACTTTGTGGTTAGTTTCGTTCTTGTCCCAATTCCTTTTTTGGCAAGTAAATTTCTAAAACCACCCAGAAACTGTAATTCAGCCCTTAAGTGCCCTCAGATGCTCATTTCCTGATTCTGCTCAAGCAGGTCTTCCACTATCATAGACATTTTTCCGGTGTTTACACGAACATCTCCACCCAGCCTCACAGAGCAACTGGCAACCAAAGATTCATTCAGCACTTTCCAATTTGTAGACACCATGTTTATACTCTTCATTTTTAATCTTAATTTAATAACAAGTCCCTTATCGCTGTAGTATGTGCTCAGCTATGAGACTGAAGGAAAACACCTCAGAACAACTGGGATTGAGAGTCTACTAGAAAAAATTCAGGTGAAGGGCTCAGCCTTGTGTTTTTATTGGCTGTAGACATGTAAACAGAAGCCCAGCTCAGGTGTGAGGCTCATGGAAACTGTTATCCTGTAAGCAGCTTAGATGCCTGTGGGAAGGAGGCGGTTTCTTAGAAACCCATCCAGCCAGACCTCAGTAGAGCCCTTTGGTATCATCCCTGAGGATGTTGAATCCACAACAACAGAATGTTGTGGTTCAGAGCTTCGTGTCACATTAAAGTAGCTGTTCTGAACCTGATGCTGGTCTGGCCAACCATTTTCAAGTTGCACTTATTGAGACTCTGGCCAAGTGCAGATGACAACTACAAACTAGTGAGAGATAAACAGATGAAATTTTTATGCCACAGAAAGTCTTACAGCTAACTTTTGGTCAACTCGAGGCTGGAATACACTACATGACTTTTGATGGTCACAAACTTTTTTAACTTCAGACTGATTCTCTCCAGTCAGAGGATACCAAATATGTTAATTTTAAGCCGATTTTAGAACATTGTTTTAATGTGTCACGCATTTTCTAGCAACAAGACACATTTCTGCATGAGTTTGTGCAGTGATCAGAAGGACTTTAAAGTCTAGTAGTCTTTGAGCCTCAGTCGTTTAGTGTAAGATGCCCAGTTTTTTGTTTGTGAATGTTTACAAAGTCAGTAAGTAGGGGTAGGCGAAATGACCAAAATCTCGATAGGAGTAATTTTATTTCTCGGTAATGATATATATATATATATATATATATTTATGTATGAAGAGTTCAGATGCAAAAGCCTCTAAGTGCCGCCTGAAATGTTCTTCTAAAATGAGCATTTTTATCAGGCTCTTATGTTTATATTCAGTTATTTCACTTTAATTGCATAGAAAATGACCTATACATTGCCATTAGAGTAAAATTACTTGCTTATTTGCCACTATGTTTCTCACACACAAAAAAAAAAAAGAATATCTTTCAGACATTTGAAGCCATGACCCTTACACTGAAAACAATAATAAAGTAAGTGGTTGCAAACAATAAATTTTTATCTACATAAAAAAAAGCATGTTGAAAGTTAGTCTGAATTTGTTTATTTAAATGTAGCTAAAATAAATTAATCGCAACCACTTACCTTAAAAAAAGTTTGTAAATTCAATGAATCATTTTTTTCAGTGTAGAAACTTTTGTGATTAGATCTCTGTTAGAAGAACTATGTTTCCTGACAGAGTGATAAAAACTACCATGGCTCATAAATCTGTATAAACACCATTCAATTAAATTGGAACTAGTGGTTTCATCCAGTTCTTACCATTTGTGTTTAATGTGCATGAAACGTTCTGTAAATGGTCCATAGGCACACCTTTTGAGATTAAAAAAAAATTATTCTGAAAGAGGTAGGATAGTCTATTTCCATAAGTGCATGGCCTATCAACAGACAGCTAAACCACTTCCAGTAAAACCTCCTTTTGAAAAATAAATAATTCAAAAGAGAAATACAATAGGCAAACTTGACCAACCAACCCTGAATGAATCAATCTCTTCAATGCTAACTTCTCTTCAAAGAGTTTCAGTCCTCCAGTTTACACCTCCAAATATGTTACTCCCACATGACAAATTCCTTGATTTCAAGACGTGAACATGGGGTTAAACTTCGAAAACTAACCTTTAAAACTTACGCATGATGTGACCTTGATGTGCAAATGCAACTGTACCTGAATGTGGCATTTCCAACCGGATGGCGTCACAGCTGCGACCTCTGGATGTTACGTAATAGGAACCTGCTGTGATGAGCAATACTGCGTTCCTCCTTGTAATTCTCCTCCAACAAGAAGCTCCTTTCTGCTAAATATAGAAAGCCTTAACACTGCAAAAAATCCATCACTCCCGTTATGAGATGTGAACATTATCAAGCTAAGGGAGTGGCGAGGACTTCTGTGGTAATGGTCTTGTGGCAACCTCCCTCCATTTCAACACAATTAATCAAAGATAATTACAAAAGAAATGAAAGGGGCACATCTGTCAAGAATGAACAACATCTCTTGGGTAATTAAACGGGTACTGGGAGGGGTGGACATGTGATTTGCAGAGTACTGCCAAAACAGATTATGCCCTACACCGCTTAAGCATTAATTTATCCTTTGCTGATGTGATTAAGTGTCAAACGTGATGTGTGCAGAGTCTCCAGCTGAGGTAGGAATGAATGAAGTGACCTTGGGTGATGGCGCTGAGCAAGCATTATCAGGTGCTCGTGCTGCAGCTCGGGATGCTGAGGCAGAGCGAGAGAGGCATCACTGCAAGCCGATCTATTGCAGTGGGAGGAGGCTCTTACGTAACTTTCACACAAGAGACAGAAGGGGGCAAGACAGGGGGAACTGGAGGTCTGAACAGGCTACAGATAATATGACAACATTACTCAGCAATGACAACAAACTATGGAATAGAAAACTGGTGGATGTGCAAATGTACTGCCTATATATTGAACAAAAAACTTAAGGCAATTCGAATGCAAATAAGACATACAGTAGCATTCAAGTGCAATCTTGTATCTCCTGCCTACAAAGTCTTTATTTTTATGGCTGAAAGTACAACTCTTTACAGTTTAATAATTTGAATAGCATTTAGACTAACTATACCATCTAGAATTGCGTTTTTAAGTGAGATCACAAATTAAAATGGGTTTAGTAGAGGTTTTCTAGAAACTTGGTACAGAACTTGCTAGCTTTCAAGAACTTGGTACACCATACACTTATCAGCGTTCAAAAATCAAAACTACTACTACTTAAACTTACTGGACAACAGAAATATGGTTACCAATACATTATTTATCATTTGAACATAATCAAAATTTCCACCTTCCAAATTAAGCCGTTACTTTATAGCATATTAATTATTCCTCACAATGCTACCTTTATTCTTAAGGAAACCTCAAATATCATGAACTCACATATATTTTTACCCCAAGACATGATCGTCCCAGGAGATTGGCCCAAAGCTAGAGAAGAATGCAGACAGTAAGGAACCGCTGGCTGACACAGGCCAATTAAAGCACATCTGATTAAATAGACGCCCCAGTCAGATGGTTTAGCAGATAACGGCAAACTCCAAAACCAGACAGTGGTGGAATATTTTTAAACTACTTACACTCCCATAACAAATCACTTCCATGCAAAATCCTACGCCACCTTTGAGGAAGAGCTAAATGGAAAATTACAGTAACTCAAAACTGTTTACACGATCCCAAACAGGATGTGATTACAGATTTTGGGAGTTGGACTTCGCCTAAACAATTTAGCAACACTATATTTGATACAGCTTGAACTTTGCAAGGATGCATTTTCCATTCAAAGTCCTGGCGTGGTCAAGTACAATAATTTCTGTCAACACACAGCCAACTTATCAGTACGGTTATTGCAACTTGAGTATAGCTTTGGTTATATACAAGCTGTTATCTAAACATCAGACACTACAGAGGCTAAACAGTTTTTTGCAGAAAGCAGGTGTGTCTAAAACCAACATCCCTGAGGACACTTACAATTGGCAACGTAAACTTGAAAGACTAAACAACACCACCTGACGGCGGCGTTATTAAACAAAACAGATAGTACTGCACTACAAAGACGTGAACTTCTTCCACACCAGCCAGCCAATAACATCTCAGCCACAGAAGACAAAATACACGGCCAGATCAAGCAGAGCTTGATGGTTTTCTTGCTTGCCAAACGTAAACACCGACTGTGAATCAACACAAGAGTCTAAAAGGAGACGGAAACGATGAAGAGAACCGAACAAAGGACAGATAGATCAGCAAAAAACAAACTCAGCTTTTTAATCAAATACATCTGGGACTTTTTCACATTGGCGAGCATCCTTGAAAAACCCTGGAACTTTAGCGATTTGTTATATATAGCAGCACCGCAGTAAAATAAAACTACAACCATATGTAAAGGAAAAAAGGAAACAGCATCTCTCGAGCCATCCACATGAAGAGCATGCATTGGTCTGCTGTTAGCGTTCGCTAACTATTGAACAGCCCACTTGCTTATCTTTCCAATTCGAGGTAGAAGTTGAAATTAACACTGGAGAGGGCAAAGTCTGCCCTTAGCAGTAGGGAAAAAGCAAGCTGGGAACACAGTGTCCCAACCAACATTGGTCTGCAACCCCCACGCACTACAAAAAAAATCATGAGCTGCATTGATTTTGAACTTCAGATTATGGCTCTTTCTTTTGCCGAAAGTTCTAAGTGTCATCTTAGGACTGATCGCCCAGCATAACTCGGCTCAACTCCAAGGCACTTCTGTGAACAAATATGTGGAAGAGGAGGATAAAACATCCCAAAACTGGTACCTGTAAAAGAAGCAGTCACAACACACCAGAACCCCCATACAGCTTGTGAAGTCAGCAATCAGATTGTCCCGTCCGGCTTTAAGATGAACTACAGGTAAGCGGCATCCGTTAGAGCGTGAACTCTTGGCATTGCATCTTCGCAGATCTGCAGTGGCGCCCCAAACTGTTTCTCCTCTCACTTTCTGATTCCCTCTCTTGTTTCCAGTTGCTGGACCGCACACAGTCGGGGCTTTGTTAGGTGGCGAATTCCCTTGGCGCGGTACAGACAGAACAACACTTCAGTCAGCAAACAAACACAAGCGTCCGCAGCAGGCGAGCACAACGCGTACAGTCGCTCAGCACTTGTGTGTTCCTCTCTGCTGATACCCTCAGTTTCCCCCTCCCATCTTGTCTCTCTCTCTCTCTCTCTCTCTCTCTTATTCTACCGCTGTCTCTCTCTTCCTTTCCTCCCTGTCTCACTCTCCCGTTGGCTCTGACTTTGAGGCGGGAGCGCTGGGTTGGCAAATAGACTTGCTTCAAACCGATGACGGCCCACTGCAGGAATATTCTGAGCCAGGAAATTTTTAAGGGCCCAAACAGCCCCTGCAAATGGTGCCTTTAGGGAAATTTTCTTCCCATGAAAGCTTTCTACGCTCTTAAAGAAAAATGTCAATAAAAACACACTCGCCATGGGTCAGTACCTGGAGATAAGTGACCAATTTGAGGGGGAAAAAAATAAATACAACTCTAGAGGCAAAGCTATTAAAAAAATAAATAGATAATTTTCTGGCACAAGGAGTTACAGGGAAACAACAGAAGAATGACGTAATCACTTATTAATATAAAACAAATCAAAGAAAGTAGTTTCTGCTCCTCTAGCATATAATAATGTTCTACTCTAAGCTTAATCCAAAACATTTCCCCTGTCTCTCATTGTTCAGACAAACAATTAGTCCCAAACTCAAAGCATTGGTTGAGGTTGGCAGAGAGCCACATCCTGATTGGCTAGCATGTACGGTCTTGCTTTGTTTTTCCATTTACAGAGCCTAGACTTGTCACAAAGACAGGGTTATTTCTCAGGAGAACTAATGATCAGTTCACCCCAAAAAAATCTGTAACATTTTTACAGACACATTCCAAGCCACGTGTGTTGTTTTTTCTTCATGTGAGAAAAATTCTGAAGAATCTTCGTGCAGCACTTTTCCATATGCAAGTTAGGGACAGGAACAATGTCAGTCAAGCTCCAAATAGGCCAAATATCACAATAAAAGCAAATCTTACTGGTTCTTGCAAAAGTAAGAAGTATATTAACTCCATCGGTTCTTGCGTGCATCATTAAATGACATCAAATGGCAACATATCTGACTTGGAAGTTAGAACGGAGGGCAAGACTGTCAAATTACTTGCATGTGTTCTAAAACCTTTAGAAGACTTAGAATATAGCAAAAGTCATACTGACTACTCTTATGATAGTTTTTATGTCAGGCATGGACTGTATGAACTGTCACTGCATGGAAAAATGTTTTTGAAAATATTTTTTTTAAACCAGTGCTCAACTAAAATAACAACAAACGTTTGAAAAGACATGAAGGTTACTAGAAAAATTACCATATATATATATATATATATATATATACACACACACACACACACACACACACACACACACACACACGCATGTATATATTTCAGAAAAATGTTGTTGATATATTAAATATATTTATTTATAATATAAATTATATGAATATAAATATAGACATGTAAATATTTTCAAAATGTATACTGTATGTGTATATATACATAAATATACACAGAACACACATATATTATGCAAACAAAAACTTTTATTTTGTATGCGATTAATCACGATTAATCGTTTGACAGCACTAATATATATATATATATATATAAATTATTTTAGTGCTGTCAAACTATATACATGCAAAATATATACATGCATGTGTGTGTATTTAATAGATACACACAGTGCACACATATTTTGCAAACAAAAACTTTTTTGTATGCGATTAATCGCGATTAATCTTTTGACAGCACTGAAATATATATAAACTCAGCACAAACTATATACATGCAAAATATATACATGCATGTGTGTGTATTTAATAAATATATAATATAATATACAATATAATATAATATACAATATAATAAATATATAATATACAATATAATATATATATTATAGCCAAAAAAAAATTGTTTTTGTATACATTTAAATATGCACAAAGATGATCAATTACCTAACCACAAAAACAGATTACATCACCCATTGTGTAAATCTAAAACCACTGAGAGGAGCTAGACCTCAAGCATCAGTTTTAAATCTTAGCCCTCTCTGCATTAACAAAGCAGCAACCACAGTGATCTTCTCCCAGACTCGATGACGTTATCCCTAGCAGCACAGACTGATTACGGAGCAGAAGCTCTGGAGACTACATCGCCCGTGTGATAAGAACCTTCCCTTTGTGATGAGAAAGCTGCAGAGAGAACTACTTTCTTCAAGACCTTTTCATGAAGAAATAACATTTTGTGACAACACCAGGGGAAAATTCAAAGGAAAATGTTCAGATGGCAAGAAATAATCCTGCATGATCTGAGCATTTCTGAATAAAGCAATCAATTTAAAGCCAGAATATAAGGCTGCATGAGTAAACAACTAGTGTGTTTTCTTCTTAAATAGAGCAGGAAAGCATGGCAAATAACAAAGGGCTGAGAAAGTGCATGTGTCTTGTGTCCTAATGATCTGACTATGAATGGACTGGTCACTCAAAGCCTAAATGCTGGACTCATTGAATCCAATGAATAACAGTTGCGGGGAGGCAGTAGGAAAGGATGATGCTATGCGTTCGTTTCGGTTCCCTCAATGGAAATGGAAGAAAAGTAACACCCCTCCCTCCTAAAAGCAAGATTTACAGGTTTAATGGTTTATTCCACGAAATCAAACCCAACACTGCCCGAGTTACATGGTTCGTTAAGAGAAAACGTGGACGTTTTAAATAAGTTTGTAAACTAAATAAACGCTGCAAAATCAATCCGCATGTGGCTGCTAGCGTGCGTTACACATTGAGCCTGACTAAAACCCTAGTGTTTGTTGGGTCATAGTCAATTTAGACGCTTTTAAAAGAGTGTCCTGCAGTGGAAACGCGGACTATTCAAACGCCCTGCGTGACCTTACGGAAGCGCGTAATGTAACACATGTGGTTCTAGCGGAATGGAACGTAACAATGAAATCCGAACGCGAACGGTTATCATGCGTTTCAAAACCAACACAAGAATCAAACTCAACATTTGGCGAGAAAAAAATTGAATACAAGTCATTCGACTCAATGAACGCATGATTATGCCAACTCGGCATTTAAAGTGCTTACCTATTTAAGGTGTATGAACCGTTCCGTTTGAACCTCATTTTGGATGATAAAAGTTTGACGATTAAATCCAGAACTGTAAAAATATCAGGCTGCTAACGGATCTTGGGTTACAGTAAGCTGCTGAAACACAAAGAGAGGGGAGTCCTGAGTACGAGACCGCCTCTAATGTCCGTTTGTCTCAGTAGGACTGGCTTAAAATCAGACAGGGGGATGAGAAGATTAACAACTCTTCATTGTGTGCCTCTTAAGTTATTTATGACAAAAAAAAAAAAAAAAAGAGCAAACGTTTTGCCAAAACGTGTCTCCGATACGTTTCTTTTGGCGAAACCGCGGCATGGAGGATGTTTGACTGCGCGAGGAAACTGGCAAACAAAAGAGCAAACGTTTCACCAGACAGACGAGTTTTTAAAGAAAAAAAGAAGCCGCGTTTAAACATATTTCCAAATGCGTGTGTGTTCACGTATTTGTGCGAGTAGTTAATGTGAGAGAAAGAAAAATGTTGGGGTCATACCACCAACTTCCAATCATTTATCTTCCTCCAAGCAGTGAAAGCTCAAAGGATCCTCCTGTAAGATAAGTTTTAGCTGTTTCCCAAGACATATCGGGAAGAGCTAAAAATAGCCATAATGATATACTTTAGGTTGGTCTCAACCACGAGACCCCACCCAATACAGCAGCACTGACTGGTTCCACTTAACTTAAAGTGCCAGACTAAAAATAGTTCCAGACCAAAAGTGAGAGCAGCACAGCTCTGAAAGCAACCAAAAGAATTGTGCGTTTTTGTGCATTCTGAAAAATACAAAGATATCAAAAAATAAATAAAAATACTATTAATGCAGCATTTTGTACAAATTCAAAGGAATAGTTCAGCCAAAAATGTAGATGCGTTTGTTTCTTCATAGGAACAGATTTGGAGAAATGTAGCATTACACCACTTGTTCACCAATGGATCATCTGCAGTGAATGGGTGCCGTCAGAATGAGAGTCCAAACAGCTGATATAATCGTAATCCATACCACTCCAGTCCATCAATTAATGCATTGTGAACCGAAAAGCTGTGTGTTCATAAGAAACAATTCCATCGTTATGGCATTTTAACTTTAAACCGTCGCTTCTAGTCACAATATGAGTCCATAATCCATAATTACGCTTTCATTAGTGAAAAAGTTTATATCCTGTTGTCCTCTCACATCAAAATCCACCCACCTATATGTTTTGGACTGTTTTTGCTTGTAAAAAGTGCTTGATCTGTGCATATTTCTCTCCTGATTCAGATGAGATTACTTTTTCACTCAAAACAGCAATATTAAGAATAGAGGACTCATATTTTGCCTGAAAGCAATGGATGTGTTTCTTACAAACAAGCACCTTTTTGTTTCAAAAGATGTGGTGTTTTTTATCAGCTGTTTGGGCTCTCATTCTGACGGCACCCATTCACTGCAGAGGATCCAGTGGTGGGCAAGTGATGTAATGATATATTTCATTACATATCATCCACATCTTGAATTCCTTCATTTTGTTTTTGGTGAACTATTCCTTTAATGGCTTATATTGTATATTTTCTGGATTTTTTTAAATTATTATTATTATTATTATTTTTTTAATTACTTTTTCATTTCTGGTTTCAACAATAAACATGAATTTGAACTGAATTAAAATGGAATTTATTTCTAAGAAATAATACATTTCATCTTTCAGTGTTAATTAACCACATACATTTATTTGATCATGCATACAGAAATTTGATACAGATTTGTATTAAATATATACACACAGAAGTGCTTAAGTACAACAATTTATTTATTACCTTAAATAAAACACTGGTGCAATTATGTTTTCTTGCATGTTTTTCTGTGTTTAATTTCAATAAAATGCCATTTAATGAAATCCTCTTCCTGTTCTTCCAGTTCAAATTCCTATTCAGCATCCTGTAGGGTGTGGTGAAACTCTATTCAAATGCACAGTCATGAATTGAAAGGGAGCCAGATCTTACATTCGTGTGCGTCTTGCGGCGATCACACAGAATATGATGAATGCGTTTCTCTCTCTGTAGGTGAGTCTCTTGCGGAGAGCTTGGCCGGCTGGCAGGACCATCATTATAATTACAGCTAGCTGGCAGTGTCCTGAGTGATCGATCCCTGCGGCTGCAGTCTGCAAAGAGTTATGCAATCCTCAGCGAGAACCATCAGTGCACCAGGAAAAACCAGCCGTGCAATCCTGGGACAGACTGCTATTTACTGTGAAACATGGACACACACACACTTACCAGTTTCATAAATGCAAGACATCTGGTTATGGCTAAACCTTTGCAAGCTGTTTTCTTGTGCTTTAATCGCAATATGATGAGTTTTAAAGCTGGTTATTCCTATCACATTTCAAATTTCTATATGAAATACAAGGCTGTTTACTCTGTATCTGGGTAACAGGGCAAGAGAGCCCATGGTTTTCGGCAGAACTAATGCTCAGTATCATTTCAGAGACAGACTTGGGAAATTTTGTCTGCCAAACTCTTACAAAACTCAAGTGCAAGTCTCCCACATGCACCACCATCCATCACTAGGGTATGAGGTAAATGTCATGTTCGAGAACAAGATGGAAGACCAAGAAAAATGCTCAGGGGAGAATAAAGTCAAATATTCCATAACATAAAATCCAACAGCACTCACAAGTATGTTTGTTCACAAACACACAAAAAATAAATCTTACAGAGGGCCAGGGTTGCCAGGTCTGTGAAACAAAATCAGCCCAATTGCAAATCAAAACTAGCCAAAATCTGTTTTTTTTTCTCCTTGGTTTTCCTCTCCGTCTGGAGTCCCCTCCATCGAAAATGCATTCCAGGGATATCACTTTAACCCGCGGGCTAAAAAACAACCCATGGCAAAAGTGTAAAATTATTACAATTTTGTGGGACAATTGCAAACTTGGCAACACTGCTAAGGGCTTAATGAGCAAGTTCTTTCAACACAAACTATAATAAATAAAGCATTATTTCAGATATGTATAAATATGACAAATAAACTTTTGAAGATGCGATTCCTGCAAACTGATTTTTAAAAATATGTATTAACATTTTTATATTTAAATTATTTAATTCATTTAATTATGTATAATTGATCATTAAGGCAGAATATGCAAAGATCTATATTCAATGTGTGATATATATATATATATATATATATTATTGTGTGTGTGTGTGTGTGTGTGTGTGTAGATATATTATTCTATAGCAATGTTCAAAATACTTCAAAATTAGTATAATGTATTAAAGCATATATAGTGTATCAAAAAAGTCACCTAGGACTTAAAGGGATAGTTCGAATTGTTGAAAAGTCGTTATTTTTTGTTTTCTTTGCACACAAAAAGTATTCTCGTAGCTTCGAAAAATTACAGTTGAACCACTGATGTCACACGCACTATTTTAAAGTCTTTACTACCTTTCTGAGCCTTGATCGTGATAGGACCCTTGCTGTCTATGGGAGGGTCAGAAAGCTCTCAGATTTCATCAAAAATATCTTAATTTGTGTTCCGAAGAAGAATGGGGGTCTTACAGGAATTTATTTCTGGGTGAACTAAGCCTTTAAGGTTATTTAGAACTAGTCGTGTTTTTTGCGGTATTTTACAATCTGCTGTTTTAAACAGTTTCAAGTGTCATTGCTCAGACGTCAGTGTTTGCTGAACGTTCATCATACACAATCAAATCCCCGGATGAACCTGAGACTCATAACAGGCCTAATTACAGCAGGAAAGATCCAGAATAATACATCAAATACTATTTCTATTTGTTGCCTCGCTAACCTAATTAACATAACAAGATTTTGGTGGCAGAGTCAACACAATGACGAAGCGACTGACCGACTGATTCCAAACCCCGATTAAGCCAGCCGAGGCAATGAAACCTCAGACGCCGTGAACTATTAGGCGCCAGGAGAAAGATTACTAACTTATGTAACTCAATTTATGTTTGGATAAATAGCTGAAGAACGCGCTATTAGTTTCCACACAAGCTGAATATGATAACATCAGTGGGAGTCTATAACAGCCGCTGCGTTCATCTCACTCCTCGAGAGCATTCCACTTGTGACTTCCCATCATGCTTTAACATTGCTTTAAACACACAGAAAGGAGCCGCTACTTGTTACACTTTGCTTTGTTTCAAAACAGTCTGGTAAACGGTCAAGATGAACCATCAAACAAGAGAAATAGGTGGCATAAAGGTATAAATATGCCAAAAAAAAAATATGCATGAGGTGCATGAAACTTCTTTTACAGTAGCAGAATAAAGATATACTAATGGAGAGAGAATAGAGTTATGATTGGAGGTGATGTAGTGCTGCCATCTAGTGCATAAAAGAGTACATAACACTTTTGGGCAGGGAACAAACATAATGGAAACTATGTACTTTATGTGTTTTCATCCATTTGCCCTTTCATTGTATGGAAAAGTGCAGCCTTAACATTCTGCTAAACTATTTTTTTGTGTGTTTTATGCAAGAAAGCAAGTTGTATGGGTGAACTGACATGAGGAGTAAATGATGACAGAATTTTAATTTTTTGGGTGAACAATACCCCTCCCACCGCATGAATGATTATGAAACTTCATATCAGGTGGTTTTCATGTTTCTGACTCAAGACTGAATTATGGGGTTTTTGTGGGTAGATTCAGTGTAACTGTTTTGTCTCGTTGCAATATCCTGTAATCTAGAGCATTGCACTTCAAGTCATTATACTGCGTATGGTTTCATTTCTGTTTCATATGCCGAAGAACAGCTGACACATGGAGTTTCACATAGTTCTGCAAACACATTTCAGACATGGGTGAGATTTTGACAGGATGTCTGAAAATGTTTTGGGAAAAAAATGACGAAGTGTCTGTTTGACAGACAAATGACGAACAGACTATTTTGGTTCATTTTTGTCTTGAACATTTCTACCAGTGTTATGTCCATCACAATTAAAATTACATTCAAAAGTTTGAGTTTGGTAAGATTTTATGTTATGATTATACTGTATCTTATTTACTTTTTATTTTTAACTGTTTTTAATACATTTTGAATATTTTTTAAATTTTTTTTATTCTTTGCTTTTATTTTTCTTTTGCTTTTTTACGCATCTGTTGCAATTATTTTTTATGATTTTTACAAATATGTATTTTTACCATTTTACCATTGTGTATGAAATAAATAAATTTTTGTGTATTCATTGTGTATAAATAAACTTGCTTGCTTGCTTAAGGATGCATTTATTTGATCAAAAATACAAACACAATAATACAGTAATATTGTGAAATAGTACAATTTAAGATAACTGTTTTCTATTTGAATACATTTTAAAATTTTATTTAAAAGAACAGCATTTGTTTGAAATAGAAATTTTTGTAACATTATAAATGTCCATAAAATTACACTGTAAAAAAAATTCTGTAAAATTTACGGTAAAAAAAATGGCAGCTGTGGTTGCCGGAATTCTACCGTAAAAAATACGGTAACAACATTTTAGGTTTTACGGTTTTAACTTAAATTTACAGTTAAAAACCATAATTTCATGAATTGATATAATGTTAATATACCAACCTATTAAAGTACTGAAATCTGTTTTGTACTTTTGAAATACACTGATAACCACCAAATGCAGGTGGTGATGAGAAAGTCACATGATGAACCAAAGCCCATCACAAGCAGCTTTTAAATAATAACATATATAGAAGGTGCACAGAGTCATTCACACAAGCACTAAACACCATCATGGTGAGACTCATTAAACTGAAATATGCAATAAACATTAATTTAACAACATTAGATGTACCATACAACCCTAATAAAAAAAAAAACAAAGAAGAAACATAGTTATTCCAAAGTAAAAACATCAAATTCAATCAAAATTTGAAATGCAATGCAGGGAATTCTGGGAACGTCAGTTTAGGGCTGGGCGATATATCGCATGCGATATGCATGCGCATCTCGTCAGTAAAGCCGGTTCCTTGATTAGCGGTAAATCTCCATCACCTGTTTTCAAATGGAGCGCCATTTAATACACGGAGCCGTAGATCACTGCGTTCATTATCTGCCTTCGATAATGAACGCGATATTGCCTAACTTAATTGCCTAGGAAATTTTACAGGAACTTACCATTAACCATTTAACAGGTTTTTACTGTAGCATTTTCACAGTTTTTTACCGTTAAAATCATAGTCATTTTTACAGTGTACTTTAAACTTTTTTTCAGCAAGGATTCATTAAAATTCTTAAAAAAATTATAATAATAAATATAAATGAACATAATAATATATAATATATAAATAATAATCAAATGGTCCACAAAAAATAATTCACCCCTGAAGAAACACCCATTTGCATGGCCGAATATTAAATTAATAAATTCTAATCATTGAAAATACAACTTAATTCACAAGTAGCACGACAACCATGTTGATTTGATAGAGAACCGAAACCTCAAGGTTCAAAAATAAGACAAGCACAGTTGTTTTTACTGTCTGTCTGTGGTCATTTCTGGGGCGTTTTGCAGCTGTCAAGCTTTTACTTGCTAAAGACACTAACTGCCCAATAAGACAACTGTTCTGTGATGCAGTGAAAGCTACAAACACTGCACATTTTGCAAAGTGATTCCCTTAGTAAATGTGCTTGTTATACAGAGATATCAAGTAAGAAATACACTGACGTAGATCAATGCGATACATGGACGTCTGTTCTGTCTCATGGCCACAGTATTGTTACATTTAACGTCAGCACGTTATTCAGGATCCATATTGCGAATCGCTAACTGTGCCTTATTATGTGGATTATTTCCTGTCTGCAAAGAGCAAGATCTGTTCTCAATAGTGACAGCTCAGAGGCCACATTCACAGTGAGATGTGAAAGACGTTACGCACCTCGTCAACGTTTCCTATCGCTCTTTTGAATCTCTTAGTTCCTTTCAGATGTTTAGCAATGATTACTTTCACTTTTAGAATGAGTGGGAACGGATATGAGAGGAAAATCAAGAAAACTCAATCAAATTCTCATTCAAGTTGAGTGCATTTAATTTAATCGCCTAGTAGTATCTAAACCAAGGGCAGTTTATTAAAAAAATAAAAATAATAATAATAAATAAATGCATACACCATTGATTAACTGAAATTAATTAATTAATTAATTAATTAATTAATGATTGATTGATTGATTGGCCATCCATCCATATATAACTCTTTAAACTATGATAAACCAAGTCCAGATGCTTGAACATACATCAGCTGTTTTTGTTGAGACTTTGATTGAAATCTTTTATTTGTGCTGAATGGCATGAGGTTGCACCTCTGGGATCTTCTGCTCCTGACTGCAGCTGTGTGAATGAGCTCTGGGTTTGACTCAGTGCCAGTGGCACAGAAATGTGAACCGATCTGACCTTGACATTGCTGTCCAGTGGCTGGATGTATTGCAGTCCTCCTTTAAATAATTACACAGCACACAAGTCAAAGAAGTTAAAGGTGATATTGTGCAATAAACAAACTGTTTTTGTTCCATTATGAATGAATGCTACTAGGGAATACACCAAATATAGAAATTCAGGCCATTACAGATTATGAAATCACGTTTTCTACAATAACTGATATGATCATTTTCTTTTAAAATAATTTATTCTGAAACTAATTACTGAATAAATACAAAAGGAATTAATATTGATTTATTTAACATATTAACAGTTCTTAACAAATTAATAAGGCCCCGTAATATAATGATTTCTTTGTGAGGGTGCCCTTTTCCTATAATACACAGCTATATTGTAATAAGAAGAATAATGTGTGTTTTGTTATAAAGATAAAATTAAATAATACAATTATTTTACCTTTAACATTTTACGTCACTGTATTTAAAATTAAAATGTTACTATATTAATATGAATACTATATATTAAGTATTTTTATATTAATATTTTATGAATTATTTTTCATAATAATATTTTATATTATTTATTAATATTACAAATATTACTATATACATATAAAAATTAAAAAAAAAAAATTTCATTAATCGGACAAAAATACATGCAGTTTTGTTTTAACCTTTGTGCTTAAAAAAACAGTACTGACAATACAATAAAATTAACCATTAACAATTACAATTAACCTCATCATTTCTGATCAGTCTTTAGAAAACAGACTGAAGTATTACCATCAAATTTATTTAATGTGAATGTAAAAATATATTACATACACATAACTTTATTGATTTATTTATTATTTACGTGAATAATTAAAACATTTACGTTTAAAACGGCGTATTTAATCTACCAGCGGTTCCATTCAGACAGTGATGTTTACAGATACGAAACGCACTGCACAGACGAAATAAAATAACGGGATCCAGCCTGAAGACGGCGCGCATATAACAATAAACAAGGAAACCTGTGAAACTACCAAACACACTTACTTCTGTACAGTAAGAATTCATTGAACTGTCAAACTCTATTGAAAATCATTAAACCGTTTTCAATGGCAAATCTTTGCTTTTGATTACACCAGAAAGGCCTCAGAATCACTTTTTATGCGATACAAAGAGATTTTGACTACAAAGGGTAACTACTTTAACAAAACCAATATTAAAAACATCAAAAGAACCTGTCATGGCATGTCAGCCAAACGACATGATGAAGTCTTAATAATAATAACAGCATAATAGTTAATATGAGTGAAAGGATAAGACATACTGTACCTCAGTCAGGACCAAATCAAATTAAAGAAAGGCAGGATCACATGACCTTCCGTTTAATCAGAGCTCATTGGCTGACAGCAGACATTCCTCCTCGACAGCCAAAAACAAAGACTCGGACTAAGGTCAGGGCATAAGGGTTTGTTTTTGGTTTTTATAGACTGGTGGAGGCTCTGAAGAGTCTGTTTAAGCCAACATTACACAAGCTACCTCAAGACCCTAAAGAAAGCTAGTTTATTGACATTTTGTATGGTGGTGTTGGCTTTACAATGCTAATGACTGTGAACTTTATGAGCTAATTGTTAGCTTAGTTCACTTAAGATAAAAGAGGTCAACACAATCACAAAAGGTTATCGTTATAACAAAAATGTCAGTCTTGCACGACTAGCTGAAATACACATTGGCCACAACACAAATGATTCGCCCACAATATTTTATAGCTATATCAAAATATCGATTCTAGTTACTGATTCTACGCCTGTTTTAGAATGACAAATTAAAGTGTTGATGATAAAGAAAACAAAAACTTTTTCTTGTTTAGAAATGTACTTCATGTATATCATATAGTTTTAGTACAGTTTTTTTAAAGGTAAAAAAGTATCTTATTTTACAAACATCTCGACATATTAATTCAAATATTTTTCAGTTGCATCGCATGACATTTTACAATCTGAACTACCCTTGCCTTGTTATTGAATGGTTTGATTTCTTGATCTTGAGAGTCATTGGGGTTTACATTATTATTTTCTTGTTTTATTTTTACAGTGGTTGCACCACATGACTTATTTGACGAACCAACCCGATCTCATGAAAGTGCGTGTGAATAGTACGGCAAATAAAAATGAAAACTCGTGGTACTTATACGCAAAAATGGACTTTGACGTATATATACACTACGCGATGGGTAGGATTAGGGTTGTGGGGTAGATGCGTATCATAAGTACGCGAAAACTGCGTATCATATGCACGCCAACAAATTTGGTATCATATGCACGTGAAAACTGCGTTTTATATGCACGTCAAACACGTTCGTATTATATATACGCCAAAGTCCATTTTTGCGTATCAATACCACAAATTTTCGTTTTTATTTGCCGTACTATTTATACACATTTTCATGAGACTGAGCTAGACGAACAAGTTTTTCAAATGTTAAACAGCAATGAAGTTTTCCGATTTATTTTTTTATTTTTTCCAAGAAAGAAAGACAAACTACTTGTTTCTTTAATTTTTTTATGATGAAGACATTTTTTACTCAATGCACCTCAAAAAATATGATTTTTTTTTTTTTTAATTCATATAAATTAAAAACATGCTCATCATAGAAATGTCACTGTATATATGAATTGGATTTTTAATGTAATTTTGAATAAATTAAAAGATGTGCATAAAAAAAGTTACAGCACCACTGACCCTTAAACAAGCAGGTGCTACAAAAAATCCAATTGCATTTCTATTTAATTGAAATAGTGCATCATGTAAGAACTACGGGAGTTCAGAAATGTTTTAAATACAGTATAGAGAGCTTAATTTTACTCAACTCTGGGCTTGTTTTGAAATGTACTGGCGCCGTCGGTTCTGCACCAAATATAGAATTTGCAAGCAAACAAGCAAGCAAGCAGCAATGCCAAGTAAAACAAGTACAAACCCCAAGGACAGACCAGGACCTTTCAGAAGGAAAACACACTGCCATAATTCACCAAACAATAAAGTCAAAAACAGTTCTAAAGACTGCAAATAATAATGTTTCATTCATCAGACCCTAAATAATCACAGTTTACCATTCCATGGATCGCTGTCTACTAATGGTCTACAGGAAACAAATACATTTAAAAAAAATTTAAATATTTAAACAATATATCAAACTACATTAAAAACTGAAGCTGACCAGTCCTAAAATCTTGACCTGGAATAATAAATGTCATGGTTATTGTAAAATCTGACATAGCTCCCATAAAGCACTCCTCTGAAAACAATGGCTCCCTCCACCCAGCGGACAACACTTCCTTCCCTCCGGCCTTTCTGTAATCGCTATTATTTTTCTACATAGTGGAAATCTCCACTCCAATAAAAGTTCTGTACTCCATCCTTTGTGTGTCAAGTGCCCTCCTTGACACCAATAGCTAAAAGTCTATAAAACTATTGCTAGCATTCAAACTAGGATGCTAACCTGTCCCCTGACAGAACCTGACTGTTTCTTTACAGAACTTTTGTCTAAGCAGATTAAAGACAACATGAAATCAAATCTGACAGAGAATAATACACTGATATTAAAATACTGGCAGATACCGATAAGCTGATAATTACTGACAAGCTATTGCCAATAACCGATAAGCTGATAATTTCGGACATTATTGCTGATAACTGATAAGATCATAATTACTGACATTATTGCCAATAACCAATAAGATACTAATAATTGACGTTATTGCCAATAACCTTCAAGCTGAAAATGACTGACAATATTGCCCATAACCGATAATAAGTTAATTACTGACAAGCTATTGCCAATAACCGATAAGCTGATAATTTCTGACATTATTGCCAATAGCCGATAAGATGCTAATCATTGACACGTTATTGTCGATAAATGATAAGCTGATAATTATTGACGTTATAGCTGATAAACGGTAAGATGATAATTACTAACATGTTATTGTTTCACTTTTTTCATTTTAAATAGTGTGTAATGTTGCTGTTGGTGCATGAACAGTATCTGCAAAGTTGCTGCGCTGAAAGTTTAACGTAAGCGGAGATATCGTCTTTTAAAAATCAGGAAGTTTAATGCCTACAAAAACGACTCATATGGGACTACAACGAGATACTTCCTGGGTTGCATACGTAAAAAACCCATAAATTTGCATCAACCCCTCCCTCCGGAACACGCAAAAGAGGGGGCAAGGCCATGTTCTGCGGCTTTGTCGAAGAGGAAGAGTTATAGTGGAGAGTTGTAGCCATGCCGTCGAAACGGTGTTATTTTCACCCAGCTGTCAGGTCTTCTGTGTTCGGGCTTCCTACGAACGCTGTAGTTCGTCAACAATGGTTAAAATTTATGTGTGATTATGTTCCTGACAATTACAATCCTAATTCAGCTCTCTGTGCTGCGCATTTTACGGAAGACAGCTTCCAGAATCAAGAGAGTTCAGAGTTCAATGCCGGATTCACACAGAAACTATTACTAAAACATGGAGCAGTTCCAACTTTAAAACCAGAGGCAGCAGTTGTTGGGCCACAACCTGTAAGTAAGATTTAATAATTTTAAATGTATTTGCATGTATAATTTCAGACGTAATGTTTTAGTTTTATCAAGAACGTAAACAAAATGCCAACGCTGGCTTTAGTAGCCAGTTAGTTAAATGCTATTTCGTGTGTCTATGACAAACGTGTACAAACTTCAAAAAATTGTATGTAATCACAACAGCAAACTTCATTCAGAAACGTTTTGTAAGAGCCGTGCTTGCGGAAGTTCTGCTTGACTCTCTTCATTACCGCTTTCTGGGTCTGATTCTGGCTCAAACTGATACGGCAATATTGACACCATTATTTACATTTGACCGCAGCACATGCGACTGTCGCCCGTGAAGGTAATGGGCGTGAAGTTTCCGGACAATGTGCAGTACGCAGTTTAGCCAATCACAACACACCGGCCCAACTAACCAATCTGAGCCCATTGCCCGTTTCTGAGGGAGTGGTTTCAGAGAATCAGGAAGTCAACCGGTCGTTCAAATGACAGAGGAGAAAGCGGCTTACAATAAAGGTGAAATATATGAAAAATAAGGCGTTTTTTTAACAAACGAAACACGAAGACGTTATATTGCACCCCATAAACGCAATCAAGCAAAGAAAAAAAGCAGTAAACCACCCCTTTAACCTATAAGCTGATAATTATTGATATTATTGCTGATAACCAATAAAATGCTAATTATTGCTGATAAATGATCAGATGAAATTATTGATGTTATTGCCAGTAACCGATAACATGATAATTACTAACATGTATTGCCGATAAACGATAAGATGATAATTACTAACATGTTATTGCCGATAAATGATAAGGTGATAATTATTGACGTTATTACCGATAAATGATAAGCTGATAATTACTGACGTCATTGCCGACAAATGATAAGATGATAATTACTGACATGTTCTTGCCGATAAATGATAAGATGATAATTATTGACGTTATGGATAATAGCAGATAAATGGCCAATTCTGTACTATTTTTTATAAATTAAATAAATGAATTAAAAATAAAAATCGGTTGTTTTTAAATGCTTCATGTGAATTTTCACAACACTGTACTGTGCAGTATTAAAAACAGGTATTCATTTGGCGATTATCTAAAGATTACATTTAACAGTGCTATTAGGGTTTTTAAAGATTAACTTAAAAAAACAAATATGAGATGATGGCAAAGTGATTTTTACGATTGCCACTTTGTAAAATAGTTACATTTACACATGAGATTGGGTTGTGAAAGTCAAGTAAAAACAAGTCCGGACCTGAATTATTTCTTGCATGATATTCTATTCAATGACTTTCATGTTGTCTTTTATGATAAACTTACTTGCAAGTTTGAATAAACACAGTTAAACCATTTTTTCTGCCAGAATGTTGGGTGAATCACAGGGCAGAAGCCAAAATGTCACCTATGCAAGTCATCAAAACAGGAAAGGATTTGGTCTACCAGCCTGCAACGGCCAGCATGATGCTTTATGTGGTTAGAACAGACAAAAACAGCAACAGCAGTTCAACAGAGGATGCTTATGTAATGAGATAGGAATGTGAATGTATGGTCACTGTCTTTGGACCTGTTAAACCAGCAGCATGATGGCATAAACCCATAGGAATGCCTGACAATGCCTGACCTTCTGTCTATGACCAGAGGCTGAAGCCACATGTGACCTCTCACTGACAGCAGAGAGATGCTCTTAAAAATATGGGTAACACTTTATTTTGATGGTCCCTTTTGAACATTCTGTTGACACTAAGTAATGTTGCAACTACATGTCAACAAACTCTCATAAGAGTATTAGTAGACTGTCTGCTTCATATCTACTAACTCCTTATTGTGTTGGTCTCCCAACAGATATTCTACTGACTATAAGTAACTTTGCAAGAACGTGTCAACTTAATCTAACCCTAACCCTACCAGTCAACTAATACACTACTAACACTCTAATGAGAGTCAGTAGAAATGTAGGTGCAACATTATTTATAGTCAATAGAATGTGTTAAAGGGACCATCAAAATAAAGTGAGACCAAAATATGTTCTGCTGCATGTTTTATCTTGCATGTGCTCAGTCATATATGTAAATTATAGCTTTTACTTTTGCATATGGGAATCTGCACAGTCAGGCAGAAAAGTCTGCATGGCGACAGCTAGTCAACACCCTGAAGGCGCTGATGGGTGACATCTATTTGAAGTGACCGTAAGTCATTCATTTTCAATGAGAGTTCCTGATTTGATCCAACATGAGCAACAGACAGTTCGACTTTATGCAAATGAGCAGTGATATAATGCAGCAACAACCAATGGGAGTGCAGATGGGAGTTCACAAAGCTCTAAGACACTGACTTTGCTTAAAAGACAACAGCTAAGATGATTACAAAAACATTCCATATTATATAATAGGGGGGTAAAAATCATAACAGAGCACTTATGAAGTTCAGTATGAATTTTGTCTATTTGCTGGTGATTTTTTCAAAAATGTAAATACTGATATAAAATTAATCATAAGGCACAGTATAAAATTAACTAAAAATGCAAGATATAAACTTAAAATTGCCAAAAAAAAAAAAAAAAAGTCAAAATTGAATCGTAAGATGTTATCTCAAACAAGCTTGTTTTTTTTTGTTTATATCTGACTATTCTTTTTTACTTTCAACTGTGAGATGTAAACTTAGAATTGCATGATAAAAAATTCAGAATAGCGAGATATAGGCTAAACTCAAAGTTCTCCGAAGACAAGCGTGCTTTTTTTTTTTGCAAAGGACTGTTAATGACTTGCAGTAGGACTTTTTTCAGAATTGCAAGATAAAGTCACAATTACCTTTTTTAAAGTCTTTTATTCCATAGCAGAAATAAGTTTCAATAAAAGCAGCTTTTTCCATGGTTAAAAAAATAAATAAAATCAATTAATTTAATTATTAATTAATTAATTAATTTCATAAATATCACACCGAAATCTCTGGACAACATTCATCAGTCAAGTCTGCAGAAAAAATAAAGGATTAAATACAAATATATCTACAAATAATTGTCCTTTTATGAGACCAGTATCAACCTGCTCATGGAAGCTTGCTCATTGCTTTGCACATGCAATGTCAGCTGTACTCAGTGAATTAAAGGCAGATACAAATAAGTGCCATTTTAAATTGCAATATTAACCAAAACAAAAATAGTGAGGCTCTGAGCAGATCTGAACCTGCAACTGAGATGAAACAACCGAATCTGATCTTGAACCACAGTCAGTCTACAGTTTAAAAATAACAGTATCTCTTCTGTTCTGCAAATCATAACCGTCAGATTAAACATCTGTCATCATGGCTATTGAAAAAAGACTTGCTTGAAGGAAAATATGTCAACTGAACTAAAACATGATAAGACTTGCTATCAAACAAAGGTATTAAACGATGTATAAAATGACCCCGATACACTATCAGTACTGCGTCATGAAGATAAAACACTTTCTTATGAAATAAATGATTTTTACATTTGAATTAAGTTCTAACAATTTATGAAAGAATTGAAACAGGTGATACCAGAACGTTCTTTAACCAAAAGTGTCCAATAGTAAGAGGCTACCAAGATTCAGGAAGTAAAAGTGATATCAATATGGTTGCCACCATGAAGGAGGTCCAACTTTTGCAGAATAAAACAGCTTGTAATTAGTCACTGATATGAATCAAGTCTTCATTTCATGCATCAAGATAATATCACTTTAAACATATTTGTCAAAAGTACTGTTTATGTAAAACATTATTTAATTCCAACACATTTAAAGGGATAGTTCACCCGAAAATGAAAATCCTGTCATCATTGACCCGTATGAATTTCTTCTAAAAATATATTTTGAAGATATTTCTTGATTTTGTCTATACAACAAATGGGGGTCAATGGGGGGACTTTCACTGTATGGCCAAAAATTCATTTTTCAAAAGTGAAATACAGGTTTGAAACCACATTTTATTTTTTTGGTGAACTACCCTTTTAAGATAAACCAACCAAGCAAGCATACAGTACTTCATACACTCAAACTTTAAGGTAAGATGTAACTCAAAATGAAGTTTACATGGGGGGAAAAAAGTAAAGCTCATGCAGTCAAGTTAATGTAAAAGTAACCTCCTGATAGATATCCATCCATCCATCCAACCGATACCTGAGAAAATCTCAAAAACTAACTAGGTGTCAAAAAGTAAATGTCTTAATGGATCTGTAATACGTCGCTGACAAATATTTAAGTCTTCTGATCGATTCTTGACCTAAAATAACCCGACAGGTCAGGGTGTAGCTTCTCATGTGGCAGGATATCATGAAGGAAACCACACGAATAGAACAAGGTGCCATGTTCTATGTCAGACGATATCTACGGAATGACTGAGACACTTCCAATACAGTCATTGAGCTGATTCTACTATATTTCAAAGCTCGTTCACTTTTAAGAAAAACAACTTAAATTTCTTAAACTCTCACACACTCTTAAAAATAAAGGTTCCAAATTGGGTGTTTTGGCAGTGATGCCATAGAACCATTTTTGGTTCCCAAAAGAACCTTTCAGTGAACAGTTCCTAAAAGAACCATTTTGAAGAACATTTTCAAAATCTAAAGAACCCTTTCTGCATTTGAAAGGTTCCATGGATGTTCAAGGTTCTTCATAGAACCGTTGATTTTAAGAGTGCACATGATAATTCATAAGTGGCCAAAATTATAATTGAACTCACCCCATCAACCAGTCCATGCTGCTGGCAGCTGATCCACGCCAGCCCTGCTTTGACTTTCACCGGCTGTTTAAAATGATATCAGGGCTGGATTGGGTCTTTCTGGAGTGGAGCCTAAATGTATAACAGTTTTGGACACGGAGCTGCTCCTCATTGACTTTGACTGATTTCTAAAGAGCCTCGATTTGAGCTGGTGCTATGAGGGCTGGTGGGGTTCAGTTGTCAGAACTGTGCTGCTCGTGCTGTGGGATGCCGGTGCTCCGGTGCTCCGGTGCTCGTGTCTTGATGTCTGTAAGGCAGGCATGAAGTACACTCAGTGTCTAATGCTTTCAGTCCCGCTGCTGCTTGATTTCAGGAATCCGGAAGTAAACACGGACAGTGTTTCAATTTCAAAGCCCAGCGAGACGACTATCAGCACTGATGAACGGAATGAACCAAAAAATGTTTGTAAAAAAACTGTCTAGTTAGGCAGCGTACTCGGCTTTGGGACACAACCACTGATTCCCCCGCGACCGTCGCTTCCGTGCCTGTCATTGTTCACCTCAGCTGCAGTCAGAAATAAACACAAATATCCTGCAAGAGACACATCCACATTTAATAAATATTTATTCCTATTTCTCGGATCCCGCCCTTTTTATTTTAATTTATTATTTTATGTAGTTTAATGTAATTTAGCCTAATTTAAATTAGCCAATTTATTGTTATTATTATTATTAAATAATAGTAATTTTTTTTCTTGCACTCTTTAACCGTTCATCTTGATTTATTTATTTTTTTTCAGCATACGTTTCAGAATTCATTCTTGCTGCTACATGATACGTATTCTATAACTGTTTTTATGTTTCTTTACTTATTGATTTCATGCATATATTTTATTTTCAACTTCACTATCAAAGTTGTCGTCATGTTAAGGAATAAAGAACCTCTCATCCTACCAAAAGATGGCGCTGTAAATGTAATTATTTCATTGCAAACTCTATGGCAACTATACGGCAGGTTTTCACACTTTAATACCATAACCCTCCCTGAAGTGCCACCTGAAATTAAATTTTCTAATCATTTAAAAACAGAAATTATTAAATGACTCAATATCGTTGTAATGTATTATATATAATACACTACAACGATATTGAGTCAATAATTTATGTTTATGCATGTATGTGTGTGTGTGTGTGTGTGTAAATATATATATATATATATATATATATATATATATATATATATATATATACATACATGCATAAACATACATGCATATATATATATATATATATATATATGTGTGTGTGTGTGTGTGTGTGTGTGTGTGTGTGTGTGTGTGTGTGTGTGTGACTCATTCTAGAATTGTGGGTACAAGCTGAGAAAGAAATAAAAAAATATATATTTTATTTTGTTCAACTTTTTTCTATTTTCATAGAACACACTTTAAATTTAATATTTTCTATATTTGCTGATCTTAAACATGTAAAATTTTAAATATTTATTCTGAAAATCAATGTACTAACAGAAAAATCTGTCAACTCTGTTAACAAATGTAACACAATTTAAAACCCTTTCCTCCCTAGGAGAACATCTGTCTCTTAATCCATTAATTAAACTTTAAACCTAATAATATATAGACTTTTTGTTTTAGAGTAAAAATATCAACACGTTTAACTGAAAAGTTGCCAACATGGTGTGCATTTTCTCTAAGCATAGCTTTTATAATTTCATGTAGTAGTAGTAGTAGTACTAATCAGGCTAATTAGTTTCTGATCAATTTGTTAACAATAAAACACATATAATTATCATTTTTAAAGCAAAACTTTAAACAAACAGAGTTGACATCGATGGTAACAGAGTTGACATCAGAAAACAGAGTTGACCACCTGTAGTTAAAAGACCAAAAACAGCAATATTTTCCACAATGTAACAACTATATAATTTTATCAAATACATGCGAATTACAGATCTTTCAAGTAATTGAAAATTAACTGCATGTGTCTCATGCATTACAGATCTGGAAAATAAGACGACATAGCTGCTCCCTCACCCTGGGCATGCAAATCAGTTATTGGCAATTTCTGCCCATATGTCTATTTAGTATGTAAATGTGAGCTATTCAAGTTTTTTATAGACATAAGAGCTCTTGATTCAAGGAATAGCAGTTTGCAAGAATTGTATATTTACTTTGAAGCCTTATGTTTACATTAGTATTTATGAACATTAGAGAAAAACAAGATTGTATTTTGAGTAGTGGTGCTTTTTTCCTTTTGTGCAGTCTATCTCTGTCTATTTTCTGCCTTCCTTACAGGGTCAGCATGTTGCTGTGCCCATTGTTGCCCTTGCCTTTCTGCTGCTGAGAGTTTAATTTACCTGTAATTCAATTTCTTTAGCCTGTAATGATATAAAACAAATGTATAATTTACAGTAAAATGACCCAGAATTCAAAATACTTAAATGTAATTGGGAATATTTGACTCTGTTACTCATTGTCAACTCTGTTTTCATTAAACTTTTTAAACCACTAACAGAGTTGACAGTAACATAGTTGACATTTTCCACCATTTTGTGCTTTAGCTCAAGATGCTAACCCTCAAACCAGATACCACATGGCATGTCTAGAACAGAATTTTATGGATTTCCATAATATTATTGTTTTTAAAAAAGTGAATGATCTGCAAAATCAAAATAACAGATTTGATAAATAATTAATCTACTATTGGTGTATCCTAAACATGTTGTACAAATGAATGATAATAAAGAATAAAGACATACATCAATGCCTTCCAAAGAATCCTACCAGAGGAAGTGACAACACTTGGTGCAAGTCACATGTTTTTTCTATGAATGCTTTAAAGATTTTTATGCCTTTTTATAAGCTAGGTAACAGAGTTGACCAGAACGTAGGGACAGACACATTTTTTTTTTAATTAATGAAATTACAAATATTACAAAAATTAGATATTTTATGCAATTGTGTATGTAACTTAATAGAGTAAACACAAAAAATATTAAAATTATATTTAATTATTTCATGATAATTCAAGCTGAATGTATGAATCAGGAGGCAAAAACAGTCAATAATAGGTGTAGTGGCAGTCTTTCAGTTATTATTTTCAAGACAAAATGTCCCTTAATATACATACAAGCATTGTTTTGGTGATAGCTTAATATAATTCGTGGTATTATTCAATTCAGTGAAGTGTTTTTTTTTTTAATAACAGAAGGTTTACCTGGGAGAAACAAAATGTACCCCAATTCTAGAATTACCCATATATATATATATATATATATATATATATATATATATATATAAAATTCTACGTGTTTTATTTTAAAATACCTATTTCAATTCCTTTATTATCAATACGAATGAATTAATACGTTTAATTAATACTGACGTCTTAAAAGACGTGCAATTCTACTATCTGCCGCTAGGGGCTCGCGAACACCTGCATTAATCAATATCTAGTCTTTTGGAGGAACTCTAACAGATGTTCAGTGTTGTGTAATTGGTCATTTGTAGCGACATTTTCACTAGCGAAGCAGTAACTTTGATGCAATTATACAATCTGGAACCATTTATTTTAAAGAAAAGTCTTTAAAGGTCCAAGTTGAGGGAGTGCTAACGTTAGTTCCTGAAGATCCTTCTCTTCAAAGTGAGTTTCTGCGGAGTCACACAGGTGAAGACTAAAATGATAGCAAAATGAATTTAAAATCTTGAAATTGACTTTATATCGCACAGAATAATTTCTGCAAAAAAATATAATCATAATCGAGTCTACTTCAGTGAACCACATACTATAGTTAGCACTATTGGAATGACATGCTGCTGTTTTAATGACCAGTACAAGCACCAGTAAAGTAGTTAACAGAATGTAGGTTGTCATATAAAGTCCTTATGGCAGCTTTGTGTGAAAAACAGAGCTAACATACAGTATAGCGAGCATATTGAAACATGCCATCTCAATATGTCTTGAACTAGTTTCAATGACCGAAGCAGAACTGTTTCTTGCATGTCTCCTGAATACAAATAGTTACATAAATTAGTCAGTTTATCACACAAAGCCTTAAAATATAGATCACAAGTAGTGGTCAAACAATTAATTGCATACAAAATAAAGTTTTTGTTTGTATAATATAAGTGTGTGTTCTGTGTATATTATATTATATATATATATATATATATATACACACACACACACACACACACATACAGTATATATTTTGAAAATATTTACATGTATGTTTTGCACATTGTACAAAAACTGTCCTACTTGGTGTCCTGTTAAAAAGAAAGAAAGAAAGAAAGAAGAATTAAGTATATAGTAGTGTGTGTGTGTGTGTAAATACACACACACACACACACTATATATATATATATATATATATATATATATATATATATAAATTTATGCCATGGTCTGTCTGAATACTCGATTCTGATTGGCTGGCAGGTGTTGATTAAATTCATTGAACTGCACAGGTAGTTCCAGGTCAGTTTAATCACGTTCTATATTAATGCACTTCCTATAAACATTGGTAACCATAGTAACATACAGTTACAGTTAAATAGTAATACAGATGAAAATAACTGTCATTTTTATCGTTCCGGTCAAATATTGCAGCACAAATATTATTAACATCTTTAATATGTGAATGCTGGCAAATGACCATGGCATAAACGGGATAATCAATGGCTAGCTGTGCATTAAACGATTTGAATGTACGACACGCAGCGGAGATGTATTAAAGATTTTAATAATGTTTGCGCTGCAATATTTGACCGGAACAATATTTTTGTCTGTATTACTATTTAACTGTAACTGTATGTTACTATGGTTACATACAGCATACATACATATATTATGTAAACTAAAACTTTTATTTTGGATGTGATTAATCGCGATTAATCGTTTGACAGCACTAATCACAAGTCTTTATAATGCCTATTTTTGGAGACTGACAGACTGACAATGGAAAAGGGCAGTCTGGACATACTGTTAAACATGTCTCTTTTTGAAAGTCATATGGGTTTGGAATGACACGAGGATGAGTAGAAGATGACAGAACTATCCCTTTAAGGTTATGACCAGGTCTTACATGAAATCTTAGCACACAAGGTTGACTCCATTTAGATATTTACCTTGTGCGAATACTGTAAAAATCAATACACATCTCTCTTCCAGACACACCGTCTCCTGTCTTCCCCTGAGCGATGTGCTCGGCGCCTGAGGACTCAGACCTACCTGTGATTCAAGCGCACATCTGGCCCACCTGACAATTATAAATGGTGTTTCCTTTCATTGGCATCATTGAAATCGCAGGAGAGCAGATGTGATGTATGTGGAAGGAGAAAGAGGTGTTCTGAATAATACATGACTGCTGTTTGGCCTCCATGATGACAAATAAACCAGGAACAACAATGTCACCAACCACCAACAGATGGCAGCACCATACAAAGGCCAAGAAAACTGTGGCGAAAAGTGTGATGTAAGTACACAGCTTGCATGGCACGTTTAAAACATATATTTTTAAATAAATGTTCTGTGAAGGGTGGTGTCTAACCTCTAGAAAATCATCTGCTTCATTAGGTCAAAGAAAATTATATATATGAGCTTTCTTATTAATTCTTTAGGGTTTATATTACTTAACAACCCCGTGACCAACATTTGGAACATATTTAAAACAGGTCTTTGGTGATTTTGTGGTTTTCTAGCAAGTAACATTAAATACAAAGCAAAATTAATGCATTTTAATAAAAAAATTACATGTAAATAATAATAATAAAACAAACCTATGATAGAATGGGTAACAGGGCTGCAAATGTTGCCTAAATTAAGCCGTCACTCACTGGGGCAGCTAATTTTTGGCAAAATATTGGTTTTTAGTTGTTGATATTTACCATAAATGAAAGGAAAATATTTGTGAACTCTTTTTTTTCTTACAATATCTTGGGTAACAGAGTTGAATAGTTTGTGTAACAATTGAGAAAATATAATAATAAAGATAATTTGCTCATCTTCAAAAGGTGAAAATGATGTTACTTTGATGTCTAAATTTCAAAGAATGTTTAATTTAAAAAAAATCATGTTTAATTACATTTTTTAAATAATTTAGATTTATTTTCATACAATTATTATGGCTAGAATAATTAACATTTTCTGTTATTTTAATTGTTACATACAGTCAAGGAGGTCAAGACCCCCATTTAAAATCTAAATTTTAAAGAATGTTACATTCTTGTAAATTAGAGAAAATTCTTTTTACTTTAATTTAAGTTTAATTAAAATTTGTTAATAAATGAAATATTTGGTGCAAAATAATACATACAAAAAAGGTTATTTTTACTAATATTTCTGGCAAGAGTTTATAAGACACAGTATATACAACCCGAATTCCGGAAATGTTGGGACGTTTTTTAAATTTGAATAAAATGAAAACTAAAAGACTTTAAAATCACATGAGCCAATATTTTATTCACAATAGAACATAGATAACATAACAAATGTTTAAACTGAGAAATGTTTTCAATTTTATGCACAAAATGAGCTCATTTAAAATTTGATGCCTGCTACAGGTCTCAAAATAGTTGGGACGGGGGCATGTTTACCATGGTGTAGCATCTCCTCTTCTTTTCAAAACAGTTTGAAGAAGTCTGGGCATTGAAGTCATGAGTTTCTGGAGTTTTGGTTTTGGAATTTGGCCCCATTCTTGCCTGATATAGGTTTCCAGCTGCTGAAGAGTTTGTGGTCATCTTTGACGTATTTTTCGTTTAATGATGTGCCAAATGTTCTCTATAGGTGAAAGATCTGGACTGCAGGCAGGCCAATTCAGCACCCAGACTCTTTTACTACGAAGCCATGCTGTTGTAATAGCTGCAGTATGTGGTTTTGCATTGTCCTGCTGAAATACACGTCATCTGGAGGGGAGCATATGCTGCTCTAAAACCTTTATATACCTTTCAGCATTCATAGTGCCTTCCAAAACATGCAAGCTGCCCATACCGTATGCACTTATGCACCCCCATACCATCAGAGATGCTGGCTTTTGAACTGAACGCTGATGACACGCTGGAAGGTCTCAATCCTCTTTAGCCCAGAGGACACAGCGTACGTGATTTCCAACAAGAATGCCAAATTTGGACTCGTCTGACCATAGAACACTTTCCCACTTTGAAACAGTCCATTTTAAATGAGCCTTAGCCCACAGGACACGACAGCGCTTCTGGACCATGTTCACACATGGCTTCCTTTTTGCATGATAGAGCTTTAGGCATCTGCAGATGGCACGGCGGATTGTGTTTACCGACAGTGGTTTCTGGAAGTATTCCTGGGCCCATTTAGTAATGTCAATGACAGAATCACGCCAATGAGTGATGCAGTGTCATCTGAGGGCCCGAAGACCACGGGCATCCAACAAAGGTCTTCGGCCTTGTCCCTTACGCACAAAGATTTCTCCAGTTTCTCTGAATCTTTTGATGATGTTATGCACTGTAGATGATGAGATTTGTTGACGTTGAGAAAAGTTGTTTTTAAAGTATTCCACAATCTTTTTACACACTCTTTCACAGATTGGAGAGCCTCTGCCCATCTTTACTTTTGAGAGACTCTGCCTCTCTAAGACATCCTTTTTATAGCTAATCATGTTACAGACCTGATGTCAATTAACTTAATTAGTTGCTAGATGTTCTCCCAGCTGACTCTTTTTTCATCCCTTTCTTGCCCCCATGCCAACGTTTTTGAGACCTGTAGCAGGCATCAAATTTGAAATGAGCTCATTTAGTGGATAAAAGTGTAAAATTTCTCAGTTTAAACATTAGCTATGTTATCTATGTTCTGTTGTGAATAAAATATTGGTTCATGTGATTTGTAAGTCTTTTAGTTTTCATTTTATTCAAATTTAAAAAACGTCCCAACATTCGGGTTGTGTGTGTGTGTATATATGAAGAGTTCAGATGCAAAAGCCTCTAAGTGCCGTCTGGAATTTTCTTGTAAAATGAGCATTTTTAATCACTCTCATATATTTATGTTCAGTTATTTCACTTTAATTTTATAGAAAATGACCTATACATTGCCATTAAGAGTAAAATGACTGAACCTAAACATAGGAGCCTGATAAAAATGCTCATTTTAGATGAAAATTTCAGACGGCACTTAGAGGCTTTTGCATCCGAACTCTTCATATATATATATATATATATATATATATATATAAAATTAGTGCTGTCAAACGATTAATCGCGATTAATCACATCCAAAATAAAGGTTTTTGTTTACATAGTATATGTGTGTGTGCTGTGTACATTTATTATGTATATATAAATAAATACACACCCATGCATGTATATATTTAAGAACAATATGTTACGTTTATATACTATTAAATATATTTATTTTATATAAATTATATGAATATAAATATTTACATGTAATATGTGTGTATTTATATATTTTTTTAACAGGACACCAAAGAGTACAATGTGCAAAACATACTTCCAATTCAAATTGCATTAGCAATTAGCAATTAGCATTAGCGCGTGAAAGCCGCTACATTGCGCCCAAGGGAACATCAGCTGCAGATCAAACAATTATTAAAATAATTGCACTCCAGGTTTGTAAAGAGGTCTGTGTTACGGGGCTGACGAGATGTGAGACGTGTGGATCCATGTGCAAGCTTTTACTGAAGAGAGACGTGGTCATAACAGGCAGGGTCAAACAATGACAAAACGGGCGTGGGTCATACGACGGCGAACAGTATCCAAAGGGGCGAGAAAGGAGAGGTAATCCAAAACGTCAGCGATAGTCCAGGCAGGGGAAAACACAATCTGACAAAGGCAAGGCTAGGCGAGGCGAGGCAAGGCAAGGCAAGGCAAGGCAAGGCAAGACTAGGAAAACTAACGGGGCTCTGTAGGGCAGCGATAATGCATACAATACTCGGCCGTGACGGAAGGAAAGTCCAGGGTTGAAATAGAGTGTGTGATTAGTGAGAGCTGTGTGTGCAATCAGTGCAATTGAAATATGTGACAGCTGTGTGATCTGTGCGATGGATGATGGTGAGTGAGTGACCTCTGGTGGTGAGTGAATGGAAGTACAGACCAGATTCGTGACAGTCTGTTATAAATTGTAGTGGTTGTTTTCAGATTATGGCAAAACCTTTTTTTAATTGACTCTACATTGGAAGGCAGCCACACTAACATAGCATAAAAATGCTATAAAGTGCATGAATACATAATTTTGTGGCACCAAAAGTTTATAAAATTTGTTATGGTAAGTCTCTGTGGTTTTTCTTTTATAGTGTAGAAACATTTTCACATGCTTTTGATTTACGGTCATTCGAGGACACAGGCAATGGGGCAAGAAATCCCACGGAAAGTTACCTACCGACTCCAGCAAACGCAATTGAAGAGAACTGTTGCTATGATGTAACAGTTTTATAAGTTGCCATATATAAACTCTGGGATCGGAGAGCAGTCTGGCACACAACACGGCTGCATCTGGGAACAATCAGCTTCAGTGGAACTTGTCACTCTCATATCCAATAGCTTATAATAACACACATTTCTTGCACTCAGACAAAAACCTCCACTGTGTTAATTAGGCAGAGTTAAATATGGATTATTGAATTATACCATAATGCATTATTATTCTTTGAAAAGAAACCAGTAACATTTGAATAAGGTTTTGAAGAGCCTTTTAAAAGCTTCTCATGAACCTAATTATTACTAATCTTCTTGTTGCACATACACTAAAACAAACCAAAGGGAAGTTAGATATTTTCCACATCTGATCTGACTGGGTGGGGTAGAGAGTGATGAGCGAAATTACTAATAATTATACTAATGAGAACAGCAAGAAGAATAGAAAGAATATTTTCTTCCCCCAGGCAATCCAACTTATGAACAGTTAAATGCATCCCCCCTCCCCCCCATTATGCAATAACAATGTGCAATAACCTTAAATTTATTTGCCACCACCTCCATCCTAGTACATCCCTGCATCTCCTTCTATTCTATACCACTCGATCATCTATAGCACAACTGTATGTACAATCATTTATGTTTCAAATTATTTTTCTTTTTCATTTCTTTTTTGTTTATTTATATTTACATTTTTATTTTCATCTTATTTTTACTGTCTGTGTGTTGTTGTCTCTGTGAACTGGAAGCTTATGACACTAAAACAAATTCCTTGGCAATACTTGGCAATAAAAGCTCTTTCTGATTCTGATTCTGAATATTTGGTGCAAAGTAATAAAAATTATAATAATTAAAAAATAAACAAATGTTATTTTTACTAATATTTCTGGCTAGACTTTATAATAACTAGTAAGAAATATAAATTTTAATTATATATAATTATTATTTCTAATAACATTAGAAATGTAGAAAAATACAACAATTTAATAATAACAAAAAATATAAAAAAATTAAATATGCACATAATTTAGTACACTATTTACTCAAAAGTTACTAAAAAAATATTTGAAAACAACAAGGATGTTTCATATTTTGAAACAGAAACATTTGAATAATGTCAGGGTTTATTTATTATAATTTATGTAACAAAAAACTAATAAGAAACATAAATATAATTTAAAAATATTAAAAACTGACCTGTTATAAAATATTTGTTAACAGTTTCCCTATGAACCCATTTAGCAGTGAGAATGAAATCTGGTAGCCACAGCATTCATGCTAAAAGCTTTGATGGTGATGTGAGGGGGGAAGACAGGAGAGTCTTTTGTGTCGACTGCATGTCATCATGCGCTCATCGTCAGCTGGGCTTCCGTAATCATTATCCCTCCAGAACACGCAGTCCAAACACTGCCTCACTCGACTTACTCAACAAACATCTGATTACGTGTATGAATCACCCGCACCCCATTTCATATGCCTTCATTTGTTTGTACAAAGTAAAATTGGTTCTATTAACATATTACACAGACCAAAAGCCGCAGATGCCCACACAGTTTCTCATTCTCTGCGCTCTCACATTCGAAAGCAAGACGAGGAATGAAAGAAAAATCCCCAAGCCGAGTGAGCACAGAATGGTATTCTCGAGTGGGAAGTGGGGAATTTTTCCTCCTATTCCCAATGGATTTAGTGTTCCTGGTCATACGGAGGGCCTTTCTTACCGCTGGCTTTCACCTTGACCCACAGCTCTGTGTGTGTTGTACGTGGGCGACTGGGTTTGGACTCAGGTTTTTATACCACCTTCTCCTCTTTCACAGGGGCAGACCATAAAGACAGGTCTTTATTGAGGAGAACAATGGTGAGGAGTTACAGCACAAGAGACCTCCAAAGCATGTGCAGTATATGCAGAACTCCAACAAAGGTCAGGTATGCAAATCCCACTGTATGTCTCAGATCAGTTCACTCAACTGCTTTTTTTTCAATCTGCCATAATTATGCAAATTTTCATATTTTTCAGATAAGTTAAGATAAGAATAAGACAATAACAAATTTTGGTTTTAGGTTTTAGGACAACTTTGATGAAAGGTTTTGATCCACTTCAAATGTTGACTAGTGTGTATGTATATACAGTGCCCTCCACTAATATTGATAAATATGAGCAAAGGCGGCTGTGAAAATAAATCTGTATTGTTTATCCTTTTGATCTTTCATTCAAAAAATTCACAAAATTCTAACCTTTAATTGAAGTAAAACAATTGAAAGTGGGGAGAAAATCTCATGATGAAATAAATGTTTTTCTCCAATGAATGTTGGCCACAATTATTGGCACCCCTAGAAATTCTTATGAGTAAAATATCTCTGAATTATATTCCCATTCATATTTACATTTTTTAGCACACCAGGGTGACTAGGAGCAAGAAATTGTCCAGCCATGACTTACTGTTCCACAGGATTATAACTATGAGGAACACAAAGGCCAAATTCCCTTAATCATCCATCGCAAGGAGTAAAACCTAAGAATACAGTTCTGATGTGCAGAAGAAGATTGTTGAGCATCACAAAGTAGAAAGTAGCTGTAAGAAAAGATATAAAGTTGAAAATAATATAAAGTTGTATTGAAAATCCCATTTCCATCATTACGGTAATAATTAAGATGTACTAAAGATGTTACAACTAACTAAAGATGTTACAAATCTGCCTGGAAGAGGACGTGTCTATATCGTCCTAATGCACGGTGAGTAGGAGAGTTTGAGTGGCTAAAGACTCTCCAAGCTGGAGAATTGTAGAGATTAGTTGAGTCTTGGGGTCAGAAACCTAAAAAAAAATATCCCTTTTTTTACCCTACATCACCACATGTTGTTTGGGAGGGTTTCAAGAAAAATTCTCATAGCTCATCCAAAAACAAACTCCAGCATATTCAGTTGTCAGACACGATTGGAACTTCAAATGGCACTCTATGGTCAGATGAAACTGAAAAAATTGTTTTTTGGCAGCAAACCCACCAGATGAGTTTAGTACAAACAGGGATAAAAAGGTACCCCATGTCCACGGTTAAATATACTGATGGATCTTTAATGTTGCGAGCCTGTTTTTCTGCCAGAGGTCCTGAAAATCTTGTTCAGATGCATGGCATCATGGATTCTGTCAAACACCAACAGATAAAAAAAAAAATCTAAACCTGTCTGCCTCTGTTAGAAATCTTACAATGGGCCGTGTTTGGATCTTCCACCAGGACAACAATCCAAAACAAACATCAAAATAAACACAAAAATGGGTCACTGAGCACAAAATGAATCTTTTACCATGGCTGTCCCTGTCCTCTGACCCGAACCCTACAGACAATGAGTGGGGTGAACTGGAGAGAAGAATTACTAACATGGAGCTGTGAATCTAAAGGATCTGGAGAGATTCTGTATGAAGAAAATGGTCTCTGATCTCTTATCAGGTGTCCTCCAAACTCTTATTATCGCATTAAAGGAGAAAACTCAGAGCTGTTATCTTGGGGAAAAGGATGTTGCAATAATTGGGTGCCAATAATTGTGGCCAACATGAACTAGAGAAAGCATTTATTTCACAATGAGATTTCCCCACTTTCAATTGTTTTACTTCAATCACAGGTTGGCATTTTGTGAATTTTTTGAATGAAAGATCAAAAGGATAAACGATGCAGATTTATTTTCACAGCCACCTTTGCTCATATTTACCAAGGGTGCCATATTAGTGGAGGGCACTGTGTATATATATATATATATATATATATATATATATACAGTATCTCATAGAAGTGAGTACACCCCTCACATTTTTGTAAATATTTTATTATATATTTTCATGTGACAACACTGAAGAAATGACACTTTGCTACAATGTAAAGTAGTGAGTGTACAGCTTGTATAACAGTGTAAATTTGCTGTCCTCTCAAAATAACTCAACACACAGCCATTAATGTCTAAACCGCTGGCCACAAAAGTGAGTATACCCCTAAGTGAAAATGTCCAAATTGGGCCCAATTAGCCATTTTCTCTCCCCGGTGTCATGTGACTCGTTAGTGTTACAAGGTCTCAGGTATGAATGGGGAGCAGGTGTGTTAAATTTGGTGTTATCGCTCTCACTCTCTCATACTGGTCACTGGAAGTTCAACATGGCACCTCATGGCAAAGAACTCTCTGAGGATCTGAAAAAAATAATTGTTGCTCTACATAAAGATGGCGTAGGCTATAAGAAGATTGCCAAGACCCTGAAACTGAGCTGCGGCACGGTGGCCAAGACCATACAGCGGTTTAACAGGACAGGTTCCACTCAGAACAGGCCTCGCCATGGTTGACCAAAGAAGTTGAGTGCACGTTCTCAGCGTCATATCCAGAGGTTGTGTTTGGGAAATAGACGTATGAGTGCTGCACACTACATCAAATTGGTCTGCATGGCTGTCGTCCCAAAAGGAAGCCTCTTCTAAAGATGATGCATAAGAAAGCTCGCTAACAGTTTGCTGAAGACAAGCAGACTAAGGACATGGATTACTGGAACCATGTCCTGTGGTCTGATGAGACCAAGATAAACTTATTTGGTTCAGATGGTGTCAAGCGTGTGTGGCGGCAACCAGGTGAGGAGTACAAAGACAAATGTGTCTTGCCAACAGTCAAGCATGGTGGTGGGAGTGTCATGGTCTGGGGCTGCATGAGTGCTGCCGGCACTGGGGAGCTACAGTTCTTTGAGGAAACCATGAATGCCAACATGTACTGTGACATACTGAAGCAGAGAACGATCCCCTCCCTTCGGAGACTGGGCCGCAGGGCAGTATTCCAATATGATAACGACACCAGTGTCTCCAAATATGTGAGGGTGTACTCACTTCTGTTTTATATATATATATATATATATATATATATATATAAAATTTATGCATGTATGTATGTATATATATATATATATATATATATATATATATATGATATACATAGATACATATGTATGTATGTGTATAGTATTTATACATGATATATGTATGGCAGAAATGGGCTTCCATAACATTCTGATGAACTCCTTTTTCATTATTTTTTTCTCTGATTCAATAAATCTTTATCTTTTTATCATTTGCATAGAGCGTCATCAGAAAAGCTTAGAGGTGGTAATGCCTACAAACTTCATGCACTTTACCTCATTTCCAATCGATCGAAGATTGTTCTTGCCACGAGATAAAAATACATAAAACAGGTAATTATGAATTTTTGTCACATTTTTTTACTCACATTCTGAGTTTATATTGCAATTCTGATTTTTGTTTTTTCAGAATTCAGAAAAAAAATGCAAAATCGTGAGATATAAACTCAGAATTGCAAGAAAAGAATTGAGATAAAAAGTCACAATTACCCTTTTTTTATCCCGTGGCGGAAACAACATTACTAGAATGTTAGAGAATTATTTACAATATGCAAAAATAAGTGAAATGTCGATAATTCATAAACAGAATTTAGAATTTCTGACCTTGCACAACTATGCTACTACAAAAAAATCAAAGGAAAAGAAATCACAAAACTTTCATATTTTGTAATGTTTGTATTTTGTTTCATCATCACAAAATGGGTACATGGGGAGGAACAAGCCTTTCAAAAGAACCTGAGGTATTTTGCGTCAAGCAGCCTAATGTATCAAGATTTTCTCTTTAAAAAATTCCCTATATCAATTAGTTTTGTTGATACGATGCTATTCACACAAAATAGAATAATAATAATAATAATAATAATAATAATAATAATGTTGCCAACTATTTAACAATTTCAGCAAAAAAGGACAGCCTGCATCTTTTTATTACATGTTTTAAATAATGATAACAATGTCTTTAAAATTATAGTACAAGGAAGGAAAAGGAAATACAGGTAATGTCTCACACAAGGAAAAAAACTTACAGCAGCACAAATACAAGATTTGCCATACAGAAAAGCTAACTGAAAAATACAGACATAAATAAATTGCTGAACTATCTCCCATGGAGAGGGCAATCCCATTCACATTTGCACACACACATCCTTTCTGTGTTATATTTAACCTTTGGAGCATCTAAAGATTCTGAGAGAAACAGAGAGGATGAAGGGAAAAGGGGAGTGAAGGAGAGAAAGAGTAGATAAATTGGTTCTAAAGAGAGATGAAGAAAAGGGATAAATAGAGAAAGCTCAGACATGTAACTGACTCATTAAAAGCTCCCCTGAGAAGAAAGCAAGCAGAATGTATTGTCACCATAGTGCAGATTCTGTTCTTATCAGTTACTGGTCTTTCATATAAAGTTTATGATCCAGTAAAACTACTTGATCAGCAGACATAACTGTCAGACCATCAGCCAGGTTCAAATGCATGTAGTTGTGTATCCTTTTTTTGTTGATGAAAAGGTTGGGGTTTATCTCCTCTCCAAGACGCCAGTTTATAAGAGCATCTGCAAAGGGTCCTTCTGTCAGTCATTCACAACATCCATCCACACATCCTCCCACAATCAGACCCAAACAAACAATAAATAAAGTCATAAATATGCAGAACAAATGGGGGACACAGACAACCCCCTTTAGAGCCCCTGTCATTTTTTCCCCTTCATTTCGTCTTGTGTGCTTGTTAATACAAAAATCTAATTCTTGAAAATCAAAATGAGTCACTACTCATTTTACAATGCTGGGGTATCATACATATTTTTTCTAGATTACTCTAGAATATTCATGCTGGATTAAAGTCTTTAATAATTCAAGCCAGCAGGCTGGAGAGACAAACAAAAGCCATACCAAATGCTTTAGTTTGTGACACACTGCAGGACATCAATGGTTACACATGATTTTTTTGTAAAGCGCTGTGGTACCCTTTTAATGAGAACGTTCTAAAACTTCCCTCTTAAAGCAACAGAAAGTGCATTTAAACATCAGATAATTCCTGGTAATAACTGCACTCCCTTATAAAGAAAAAGGAGGACAAAAAACGAAGTAAAAACACATATTGCTTGTAGTTGCGTATCAGTTTTGCAAGTGTATTTTTGTAAATATCACAGAAAAAGAGAGATCAACACTGAAAAAGGAGGAAAAATAAAAACTCCACAATCTTTATATTATTTCTCATTACCAGAATGAACCAGTAGAATAAATTAAAACTGTTACTAATAAAATGACCCAAAAAAACAAAAAAAAAAACTTTAAAACGTCCATTGAAATCACTGTGTATAGTTCATATACTATTTGTTTGTAAGGAAAACAGCAGCCTTGACGCATGCTTAGTGAGAGGACCGTGGGTTGCACAACAGTTCGCGCATCACCACTTGGGCACAGGAGGGGAAGGACAAGACCCTGAAATCTGGGTAACAAAAGAATGACAGAGAACATTATGGGAAAACGCCCACAATGCGTTTCCTTCATGACATGCCTGGTTCCTCCTCCAGGATTCCGTGAATGCTGGGATACAGGAGCAGGGTGGACAAGAGCACTGCACAAAGAGGCCTTCATTCAGCCAGTAAAAGCATGTACCACCAAGGCTTAGTTTGTGCTGACTCCTTGTGCTGTGGCGGTGTAATGTCCAGGGCGGCATAATAAAAGAAACAAGTGTGAGTATAACAGCCATGCTTGATTCTCAATACACCAAAAGGCTGGTAAAGCTTTTATGAGGAATAGGGTGGTCTGTTTCTAGAGTGAGGAAACGAGGGATTCTGCCACTGCAGTCTCAGTTCGTTGTCATCTGGGGATGGCTATGGCTTAAAAACAGTAGAAAGACAAAGAAAAGTCAATCTGCGTCCGGTTCCACCGGCTTAAAAAGACAAAAAATAAAAGTCCCATTTCTGAGAACTAGTCATTATTGACAAGTCTGTGAGCTAATATGAATGTTCCACAGTCTTGCCAGGCCCACTCTTAGTCATCCTTGCTCGTAAGTGGCGCCTGTCCGTCTGTGCGTTAAAGTCCCCAGGGGCTGTGCAGGTGATGTCAGGATACTTCAATGATTTCCATGCTTCCAGAGAAGCTGGACTGTTTGCTGATCTTTCCCAGTTCCTCCCTTGAACGTGTCTCCGATATGCCGTCTTCAAACTCCATCTGACAGCTGCGCCGCTTGTACTGCTTATCGGCAGCACTGGAAGTGGGAGCGTCCTCGTGCCAGCTGCCTCTCGAGTCCCGTGGCTCCCCCACCTTCTCCCGCAGACGCACAGCCTCGCATGGGCCGGGAAGGCTGCTGCATCCTAGTGCAGGAAAGTGTACCGCCCCTCCTCCACCTCCGTTACTGTTCATTGACTCCGAGGTGTAGAACCAAGGGGCTTCGCCTGTTGGCGTAACAGGGGTCGTGGCCTGTACGGTGTCTCTATGCTTGGTCCACATGGGCCCGGTGCCCACAGTGGGAAGGCTGAGCAGCAGGGAGGGCTTCAGATTGTCGTCAAGACTGGGACTTTTGTGTGCAGAGAGTGAGTGTCCGAAGTGCGAGTGCACAGGAGAACTTCCAGCGCTGCTACCATTGTGCTTGTTTTTCCTCCGCGAACGAGGTCGGGCGCTGCTCTCAGGAAAGAGGCCTGGAGATTCAGCTAAACTTGGGCTGACAGGTGAGTACTGGCATACACCATTGGCTTCTCCGGCCTCTGGGCTATCCAGCTTGCAGAGTTTGGGAACATCTTCGGTGTGCGCAGGCGTGAGGCGAGGACAGTGGTTGGGCTCGTAGACCGATTTGATGTCAAGTGAGAAAGAACGTTTGAGCCGGTTGGTGTCTAGGATACGCTCTGCTGACAGATTCAAGCCATTGAAGCCCTGCTGGAGGGAGGTTGGAGAAGGTAGCTTGGTGTCCAATTCTGTGCTGTCCTTCTCAGCCTCCAGACGACCCTTTTCAGGATCACTGGAAGATTCTCCTCTAGGTTCTGACAATTCCTTTAACTGCTCCAACTTCTCCTGACCCGAGGACAGAGCCTTTAGCAATCTCAGACCTTTCTCGAACTCCAGCAGCTGTCCCAGGAAGTTGAAGTTGGGTGATATTGAAGGTCTGCGGTCCTTCACAAACCTGGAAACACGAGATGAGTAAGAATGATTACCCTAAGGACAAATCCGCATATATGGAAAGGAAGACATCTTCAACACAAAGACGCATCATGTGAGCTTGTATAGGCCTTGAACAAAAATATGTGTTTAGGATGGCCACGACAGATATTGTTTTCAAGTGTTTCTATGTGATCCATTTTACATGTTGCAGGAAATGGATATAAAATTACAGCTAGCAGAAAATGTCTTTCTGAGACTGTGCAATTTAAGCTGCAGGGTGTCTGAGTGAGTTTACCTGTATGCGTCATCTGATGACAAGCCCATTGTCTTCATGATATAAGCGATGGCGATGGTAGCGGACCTGGAGATGCCAGCTAAACAATGGACAATGACTCGACAGTTGGAAACCTTGGCTTTGTCTGAAAGGGAGAAGGGAAAAACATGAGCAAACACAAAACATGCAAGACAACCAAATACCTCTTCAGTGATAAGCCAGAAAAAGATATATAATTTCAGCAAATATGCTTTGAGGATCAAATTTGTTCTTCCTGATACCATCACAGGTGGTGCTACTCAGTTTTCATGCTAACATGAAGTTCACTTGAAGAAAATCAATCAGCCAAGGGAAACTAAATCAACTCTTTTCCTATTGTCACAAGTTGGTTCTTACCAATAAACTCGTTGGTTTTGTCTAGCCATGGCAGGAGTTTTTCACAGTAGTTGTCATTGACAGGAATGCGCATGAAATGGCTTTCGGAGATGAACTCTGGCTTTGGGCAGGTGTTGCTTGCATTTAACACATATGTGATGCCGTTTTGAGCCATTAGATCCTGAGAGTGCAAAGAGCCAAGGTATGAATTATGCAATGTGACTACTCCAGTTTTGGAAGTTGTAACAAATGAAAAGTTTCTAACATTCCAAGACCTCAGTTACAGTCAGCTGTACCTTGTTGAGCACATCTTTTTGGGAGCCCAGGTAAAGATGGGGCAGGATTCGTGTGGGACCAACGTTTGCCACAGGCAGACATGGCTGAGACAAACTCATAGGCAGAGTGGCCACTGGCTTGCCTTCACACAGGCCTGGGAAACAGGATGAGAATGCTGCAAAACCACCTAATGAAACAGAGAACGAGAGAGAAGGTGTTAGGAAACAAAATGACCCCTTACCTATGTGATAGAAGAAAGACAAGACAAACAATAATGCTGGATTTGGCGACTGTCAACATTGCCATTGTTGTAACATAAGTCGTTATGTAAGGGATGCAACTCAAAATCTCTCAAGTAGGACAAAGAACGTAAAGAGCAACCTATAATAATAAGAGGCATATTTCAAGTCAAAACCTTTCATACTAACAAAAGACATGCTGATGTCACACATCATTTGTCAAAATCTAAGCAAGAGAGGATTCAGATGTTATGAACAATATTATGCCAATCTAGGTCAGTGCATGTACAAACACAGCAGTCAAGTAAGCAAAGGCCAGTTGGCCTAAAGAAGGATTCTGTTTCTTTAAGAGGCGGGTGGTTCATTTTGGCATTCGTCTGCTGGAGCTCCTTTTCCTGGATGACCTAATATCCTCAACTGAACAATTGCATCAGGCTTAGAGAATGAGGGTGGTCACAGGTGCAGACCAAGCCCTTGATTCATAGCTCTAGGGCGATGGGCGTCTGGACAGTGATGTACACATGTACAAATGCAAGGTAAAAATCTGCAAATGCATTTACGTTCATCTATAAGCAGCTGAACTAGAATGCATTCGTGTAACAGGGAAAGATGGAAAAGCGGAATGAAAGAAATTAAAGTCCTCATTGAGCTGTGCAATGCTGCCAGAAAGCGTGAGCCCCGGCAGATGGGTTTAGACCTTAATCGCAGATGAGCTCCATGAGAATCTGGGACATGGTAACCCTGGGAGCGTGCACACACAGCAGTCAACTAGGGAGCCATGAAATAATTTCATCCCGGCCAAGAAACAGTGCAATAGTCCAAACAAAAGTGACTGTGTTAAACAGATCTGGGTGGGAAGGAGGAGTTAAAATGAACAAGTCAATAAAATGAGTCATGGCAAACAAAGAGTGAGGTGATAAGAAGGTTTACAACAAAGAAAAACGTCAGCCACGCTCAACATTATTGCATGATTTCATTCAGAGTCTATAAATGGGTGACAAATCATGCATCAATTAACCGTGAACTTTAAAAGCCACCTGCTTTGCCCTAACTGACAATAAGGAACACCTGTCCCTCTTATCCATGTGCAAATCACCATCTAAACAACTATTGTTTGTTTGGGGGTGCCTGGTTCTTTAAGAGCTTGAGCGACAACCTGTCTGTTTCCTGCTATTAATGGCAACGGCTGGTACAATGACATCATCTCTCAGCACAGAAGACTGAGAGGTGATTTGCATGTCACTCAAGCAGAACCAACGGGCCCCTGGTGCCTCCCTCCATACGCTCTCGAAAGCAGTGGTAGATGAATGACTGCCGAGCAAATGTTCTACGACCCCCATACTGGTTCAAATACACCCTTCCCCCCCAAACCACACACAAATACGTTCAAACACATTGATACAACATCAAATCCTGGATGTCTGTTCCCCATCCCCCAACTGTAACTCCCCTCACCAGCCCAGTGACATAACTGCCTAAAAAAGGGTTGGTCATTATGTCAACACTGTCAGCAATGCCCAAGTAAGACTACAAATTTTGCCTGGTTAAGGCTTGTTAGAACCGGCTTCCTTTCCCACATCTCTCAAATGCATTACTTTTGCCAAAACAGGGAAGCAGTGTTGACCTCCCATCCTCTTCCTTGAACTCAAAGGTCAAGGATTTCAAAGGGCATCTGGGTCTGTGAAAGCAAGACCACAGCTCAAAAGGCAAGTCGACAAGATCTCCTTTGGAAGGGATCTTTCACACCCTCAAAGATCTGGAAAATTGTACTGCTTCAAAGATCTACAGGGGTGCTTTATATAGCTTCCTTGAAAAAAACAAAAATGTGTTACTGGACCACAGCAACACAAACAGGAACACTTACAGCACCACATTGTTGAAAAGCCAAGAGAGGAAATACTTGAGTGAGGTCATCAGCTATCATTTCTAACTGGGCGGTGGTGGTGACAGTTAGGATTACAAGGAAACCATAAGCTTCCGTATCAGTCTTAACATCTTGCTAATGTTGAATCAACTATTGAATACTTTTACTTCTTACACAGAAATATGAACAATCATTTGCACCTTAAGCAGACAAGTTAAAGAAGTGTTTCAAATACACATTTAAAACAAATTGTTGTTCTCACTAGAGCATGTAGAACTCTCCGAATCGAATAAATATACATATGCACAATGCACAGACACACACAACTGACTTAGGCAACATTAGTCGCTTTTATAGTCTCCAGTTATGTAAGAGGGCAGTGGTGACGTTTCTCAAAACCACTAGGCATATGAGTGCAAGTGTGTTTTCAGCAAGAAAAGTGTGCCAGGGTCAATCTCACGCTGGACGAAAAGGCAATGTGCCACTCGCATACTTCCTCTATGTTTTTTTTCTCTCTCTCCAAAGCTTACATAACCTCCATTCACCATCCAACTTTCTCTGACGTGCCTCAGACCTCAGTTCTTCTCAAAAGTGCAGTAACCTCTCTCGAACAGAGGAACAGTTACATCATGGAAGAATTTATCTGGAATTGCAGGGTGAATAGCTTATACAGAGACTACAATGCTCAGGTCACCACGTACTTGTGTGATACTTACCTAAATTCAACTGCAGCTGCAATACCATGTCCCCCTACTGTGCAACAAAGCAGACAAGGTAATAAGGTTACATTTTTCGGATGTGGCCATGAACTATCGAGCCGCATTTGTGTTTTATAACACAGAGTGCACAGTTCATTAACTCCACCCTTTGATATCAGTTCATTGTCCTGCGGCACCTGACCTCCATCTTTTAGGAGCCCCTCAGTTTTTCATCTTTTCAGCTGAGCTCTATAGCCACTCTCACAGAGGCTTCCATTCAAGGCTCTACATCCAGCAGCATTGATGGGCCCCTGAATGAAACTAATGCACATCAACACACACGCACACACATACGAGTCTCCAGATGCAGAAGACATGACGCCATTGAGGAGCAGCCCCCATCTGTCCCCATCTCTGCACGCACACACACACTTATTAGCATCTCAATAAAGGCCCAATGACATCATTGCACACATGCATGCTGCACAATGAGGAACACAAAAAACAGCAGGGGGTTGGTGGCTACCTCATCACTCCCGGCGCTTTGTGTCATGCTTGACAGATTAGAAGTGTTAAACCCCAGGACCTTGTATCATCGAATCATTAACTGTTGGCGCTATTACAATTATTGCATTTCTGCCCTAAAGCCATTACGAAAACATAGACGTCACTGCAATAAAAGTAAATTGCTTGGCAAAGTCCAACTGTTTAACTTGTACTTGGTGACATCAGTAGAATGCACACGTAACTCAAATATACACTTGCATGTGTGCATAATGTTGTGAACCATGAACACACACAAAGCAACTGCATTAATAAATATACTCAAATCAAATAAATCCTATGCACGTCCATTTAATTTTCTACTCTTCTAGGAGATAATCGTAGGGAGCATTGCTAACGCTTTAACATAAATTTAGGTTAAAGAAAGACACTGAAAAAAGAATTCTAACATCAGCCAAATATTTGGGACTACAGAGAAGAAAGAGGAAGATGATGAAACATATCGCATAAGCTCGAACCAACACGTGTTTGACAGGTACAGATGGGAAAGCACCATCGGTCCAGGTGACAACAGATGCTACACACCTCTTAGCTTGCGTTCTTTCCTCATCTTGCGGACTCTGATTTTGAGCCTCATGTCTGTTCGCTGGATCCCTGACCAGAAGCAGTTCTCCGGAGGGGATATGACCACGTCTAGGGGCATCCGCACCAACCAGTCCAAACCGCAGTCCAAGAACTATACGTCCGAAAGGTACTGGGTACCAAAAAAAGGTAAAATCCTAAAAAACACTTAGGAGGGAAACTCCACAGGAAAGCAGCAACAACTGCGTCCCCCCTCACAGAAACGAGGGCAGAAGAAGTGTGTGGTCTTTCCTCAGGAGCGCCACAGATCCTTCCTCGATCTCATTCTGTGTGGCAACAACTGAAAGTGGAGCTCGCTATTGTTGTACAGCCTCCGTTCAAGTCTTTCCCCGCCTCTCTCTCTCTCTCTCTGTGTGTGTGACCTTAGAGTGAATGAGCTCATTTGCCGTGAGCATAGTCTGCCCTGTCTCTCTCCTCTCTCGCTTACTTTCACTCTGTCTCTCCCCCCCCGTCTTTCCTCTCTCTCTCACTCTTACTGTGTGTGAGCTGAATCTGGCTTATGAGTAAGGCATGCAACCACATTCCTTACTCACCGAGCAAATATGCAGCCACCTTAGGGGCCCACTCAATGTTTTTCTGAAAATGAAAAAATATAACACCCTCAACTGTTTCAGACTGCAAGCACACACATAATATATGTACACAGATGCGTTTGATCTTCTCTTTTCACACTTCTCCTAAATGCGTTCAATTTACAATAACAAAGCGCAATTTGTAAATTTTAAAATCAATTAAATAAAAACTAAAACGTATGCATCTTATGTGCATCTGCAATTATAATTATTCTACCGAGAATGCATTTTCCATCTGAATTTTACATGATCAACCACTTTCCTGATGTATTTGAGGGCATGGGCCTTTTCTGATCTTTCGATCTAATATTATCTAAAGCATGCAGCTTTTGTTTCTGCTCTGATAGCTGCAAAACTATGCCGAAAGTTTGGGTTAGAATCAGGAATGGTAAGAGAACATTGTGCTTTTAAAATTTTTTTCACATTCAAACCAAACTTACGTTTTCAGCCAGCAAAGTTTAAATCCCATCTGGCTAGCGCGGTTCAACAACACGTCCTGTTATGTTTAAGAATTAGGTCAGTAGGCAGAAAGGAGGCGGCCTTTTGTGCCTGTTTGAACGCATTTGACTGAATGCAATCTGGTTGAATGCGTTTTTGACTACCTCTGGAAGTGGTCAAAAGTGGACAATCTTAAAGCATTGCTGATCCTGTTTAAACCTGTATTTAATGCCGTTCACTTGTGATCAGATCGACAAATACGCATCTTAAAGGGTTGGATGGAAACCGGGAGGCAGTCCCATTGACTGCCAACTAAATAACACTGTCAAGGCCCAGAAAAGTATGAAATACATCGTCAAAATAGTCCATCTGCCATCACTGGTTCAGTCTGAATTTTATGAAGCGATGAGAACACTTTTTGTGCGCAAAGAAAACAAAATATCGACTTTATTCAACTTTTTCTTCTCCTCCGTGACACTTCCTGCAAGCGTGTTCATGAGTTCACAAGCAGCGCCTTCCGGGTTCTCTGTCTGTACGCTGGCTTCTACGTTAGCAGGTCACGCCGGCGTGTTTCATCTGTATGCATGCGGCGTGACCTGCTAACGTAGAGGCCAGCGATATTTTGTTTTCTTTGCGCACAAAAAGTGTTCTCGTTGCTTCATAAAATTCAGATTGAACCACTGATGGCAGATGGACTATTTTGACGATATATTTCATACTTTTCTGGACCTCGACAGTGATAATTACTTGGCATTCAATGGAACAGTCACAAGCCTCCTGGTTTTCATCCAAAATATCTTAAATTGTGTTCCGAAGATGAACGAAGCTTTTACGGGTTTGGAACGACATGGGGGTAAGTGATTAATGACAAAATTTTCATTTTGGGGTGGAGTAACCCTTTAATACCAGGTGTAAATGACCTAAAATGTCCCGGTAGTACAAGCCATATAACGTCGCACTAACAAAACGAAGGTCATGAGTTCTATTTCCAATAAATGGACATACTAAATGCATGACAAACACGTCAACACTTAAAAGTCTAACACATCTGTCCATCCATGTGCTGTAAGAGCACACCAGCCTAAACATGCTAAAATTGCTGGTAGCAGAGAGAGCATTCCAGGAAGTAGTTACAATGAGTGTTCTAAAGTGCATTACTGCATGTTGCAAACACATTTTGGTTTAGTCAGATGCAATATAAGCACATAAAGCATTCCTGCTGAAAAAGACCTAGTCTAGTCTGGTTGATGCTGGTTAGTTCTCATTCACTACTTTGTGAATGTTTACTGCATGCATCAAGAGTAAACATCTCAATGGCTGAGTATGATGATTGTAAAGGTGCAGTAGGGAGAAGCTGTATCAGAATACAACACATTACACCGCAGGATCATCTATCAGGTGAAGCAGAGGAACCACATCATTCATGCAGTTTGGCTGCAATTCCACAAGCCTATATGTGCAGATTATGTGAGTGTTGCCACACTATATCGAATGCATTTCTACAGCACTTTTGGGATCTAACAGAGGATGGTGTGTGCACAGAAGAGGAATTTTTGTGCGAATGCGTGTGTGGAGTAGGAGGAGGTTAGCGCTGATAGCACTTGTTGTCAGAGCACCAGTGACATGCGATATGCGGATACATCAGTCCATGATGTAATGCTTACAGGGCCCCAGCTGTCATGCCTGAGGTGTGAGGTAGCCTCCAGTTGAGCACAACGCCAGCTCCAATCACTCAACACTCACATGTGTGCATCAGTCTAAGTGTGTCCAAATCCCCTTGTCTGTGATAAAACAGCGTGAAATTTCTCTGGAGTTTGACATACATATCACATAAATGGATCCCAATGGGGCATCTCTCATTTACACTCACGATATGGGGCGAAGGAGCTAGAATTCTCACTGCATGATTAAGCTTCTAGATGTCTTATGTATACAAGCCATAAGTGAAGTCATGATGAAGTCATGGAAAGAAAGTAACACAACACGTGCATGTAGACATTACATGCTTTGCATGTGTAGCTATATCGTTTTACCGCCAACAAAACAGCAGATACATGCCATACTGCAATAAATGTGTCTTTACCCCTGGGCTGAACAATTAATCATAATAAAACAGAAATTGCGATATGACTTGGTGTGATTATCAAATCGTTGCAATTTTATTGAATAAGTATATGTGTTGTGTGTTTCAGAGGGAAGCACTGAGTTTGGGAACGCAACATGCGCCAACCATCTTCCTACTGTTGTAATGAGAAGCGCTTATCAACAAATGAGAAGCTTCAATTTAAGCTTTAAGCTCCTGCAATCTTCCAAGATAAGCTGGTTTAACGCTTGTGTGACATTAAATTATGAAGTAAATATTATAAATAGTAGTTAATAGCATTGTACTAAGCAAAGCAAACTTGGGTTTTTTATTTTTAAACGTATTTTAAACACATTTTGCTTTTTTCACATTTCAGTTTTCTTCCCCAAATCATTCAGCCCCAGGTGTACTGCTCTATTTTTAATATCATTAAATCATCATCATCCTTTGTAGCACCCACCTGTTGACGTGCTTTAATCAGACACACATGGCCGCAGCAAACGTGCTATTTTAATTTTAAGTGTCGACTCGGACATATCCCAGCCGTTAGACAGCAGCCCACAACATTTTCAGACGTAGGACTTTCCACACACGTGATGGTGACACATTTAAATACCACTAATCTGGCTAACTTACACTCTTAAAGAGTAAAAGGCTCCAAAAGGGGTTTTTCGCAATGATACCATAGAAAAAAACATTTTTGGTTACCAAAAGAACTTTTTTTTTTCTCTCTCTCTCTAAAGAACCTTTCCCTGTACGGAACCTTTTTGTAGAATGGAAAGGTTCCATGGACATTAAAAGTTCTTCATGGAACCATTGATGCCAATGAAGAACATTTACTTTTAAGAATTTAGGAAATAGTATAGTTAAGTGATCAAAACCAGTTGCGGATTTGAACCCAACAAAGGGTGCTCCATGAACTGTGTTCTTGAGAAAGACCGTTCCCAGATTGCTTGTTCCTGTATTGTGTGTACCGTAAATCACTTTTTCCTCTTCCAACTTCACACCACTAGTTTTATTGTAAAGTTGAATATCGTCTTACAAGAGGATATGGCTTTTGGTCGGTGATATTGCTGTGACTCAATGTTTCTATCAATACCTCCAAATATCCCAAACCATGCTGAGCTAAGAGGTGATAAAACAGCATTGCTTGACTCTTATATTAGTTTTCATTTAACAGTGCCAATCCTGTTAAACACTATTAATGCTAAAAAGACTATGATCTAGATCTCGCATAGTTCAGAAAAGACTTGAGGCTTCTAAGTGGCTCAACAGGATGCCGTCACTCAGTACTGGGCTGAAACCCAGTGTACAGGTCAAAGGTCAAGTTCATTAATCAAGGTCTGCCATGTTTAAGCTATGTTACCGACAGCTGAAGGACCCGGTTTTAACCAGTTTTAACACTTTTGGAGGCCAGTTACATCAGATTTGAATGGAGATGTTTTGCAAGGATGTGTTTATAGCCAAAAGCTTAAAACAAACTTATGTGATTCATACAAGTGGATGATGACATTTATGGGATTAAACAAGAAACTTGTTCACTTGTCACTGCGAGTTGTGAAAAGACAAGGCGTCCTGAGAAGATTATTGACCAACTGTTGCACTCCTTCCTTTTTCGTAAGCTTAACATTAATGCTGCAATGGCAGAAGTTCAAATGTAGAGGGAAAAAGAGAATTCAATGGAGAACCCTGTAATAAAACTGCAGTTGGAGTCAGTTATGAAATATTAAATAAATATTACTACTATAGCTGCAAATTTCATTTGGAGCAGTCATGTAGTTCTTTCTTTTTCTTTAATCACATTGTGCTGTTGATGATTTGAACATATGTTTTGTTTGTGAATAAAATGGATTAGTTGAGTTTGAACTGAGACCTGCAAAAACGATTTGCTTTAAATTTTTAATTTGCACCAATGGTCCTGATATATGGGAAAACATGCATTAAACCACACCTCTGTATTATATTTATATTTTACCACATGTCATGCATCATCTATTCCAATGTTGTCCATTCTTTCCTTACTCAAGAAGTAGGTGTGATTGAGAAACTAGGGTTGATCTATTAATATGGACGAAGGTCTCTGTTCCCCAACCCTTCCCCCTTAAAAGACAGCAAAAGAAAGCAATCTAAACCCCCTATGGAGAACTATGATGTCATCGGGCCACATGTAAACCAGGATAGAGGTCTCCAGAGAGGGTTACACAACTGGGAGGATGTGCTTCATGTGGGAAGGAAAGGGGGAGATGGAAAGAGAAATGGAGAGAGCCTGAGAGAGAGAGAGATAAATGAGAGGGAGTATTAATGCTTGCAAAAAGACAGCAGAATTATGACAAAGCCCACATTCTTTACACAGGGGCTTCAAGCTCCGCTGGAAATCCAAATTTAGCCGAGGATGGAATGGAAGGATTTTGGGCCTCTATCAGGAAATGAGCGCCGGGTTGCGTCACTTGTTTGTGTATGTGTATGTCCTGTGTTCTGCAAACTTTTCCTGGAATTCATTGCATTCTTGAAGAGCCACCAAAACCTTTGTAACTTTTGGAAGAGAATAGAACCAGGGCTGTCAATTTAACATGTTAATTTAGAACTGGAACATTACCTGAAAGAAATCACCACATGTAATCATGCTCCCTGACTCATATGTGAATTTTATAATAAGGACTTTTCCTACCATCAGAGCAATTCAACACCCAGCAAATTTTCATTAATGGAACAGTTTGCATCAATCTTTCTGAGTTACGTCAACTTCTAATGAAATTACATTTAACCAACAAACTACACTGAGTTAAAGGAATTTAATAATTTGTAGCATAAACAAAAAGTTGATTACTCAAATCATTCCAACTAATTGAGTTTTGACCCTGGAACCAATTAATCTAATATTTTTCAAATATAAAAAAAAAAACACAATAAACAGCTAGCATAGCACATGTTCGATGTAACTTATTTAGCAGGTAAATTTAGTGAATTAGTTGGAAATTACTTGTCACTGGCATTTACACAGTCATTGCTCATATGGTCTATGTAGTGTATACATTCACATAGCTGCCCACAACCTAACCACAACATCTACTCTTCAGATCAATGGCAACCACAAAAACTTCAACATAACAGAAAGTCTTTTACTGTAAATGTCAAAAATAACCATGTTAAACACTAACAGGTCTTTCTCTTTACTAAAAAACACAAAATATTCCAACATTTGTCCTAGGCAAAGCATGATGGGAATTAGAAGTCAATTTTCAAAAGTTATCAAGATAATTTAATTAACTTACTTTAGGTCCCCTGAATTTCTTTTCAGAGCGTACTAGAAACCACATATTAATAGTCTAAAATGACTCAAAAAAACCTTATATCAGAGTACCTTAGCAACATTCTGGCACATTTCTTTCTGAAATTAGAAAAAAAACCTAGTTCTAATACTTTCAATTTAACAGAAACAAAGTGATCCATATTGTCCCCTCCATTTCTACTTGACCCGCTCTGAGCAGGATTAGAAGCGGCGTTTCCGCCATGAGTGGTGGTCATGCTAACAAGGACACTAAAGACCACAGCCTCTAGTGTCAGTCGCTAGTGTGCCTCTTGAGATCAGTGGAGTGAGGTTTACCTCCATTAAACTCACCCCCCTAAACCTCACTATCATCTGGGTCACGGCACCAATATAATCCCTCCGGTTCTACTTGGCCCACTCTGAGCAGGATTCGAACCAATGTTTCCAGCATTGGAGGCGGGCGAGCTAACAAGGACACTTAAGACCTGGCCTTCTTACTGGCCTCCGTTACACAGAGCATCTACTGAAATGAAGCTGTAAAATCCTCACAAATTGTTGTGACATGACAAACATATATGGCTTTTTTCCAAAGCGACTTGCATTTCATTCATATATATTTATAAGTTCATGCATTCCCTGGGAATCAAACCCATGATCTGGAGTTGCTAGCACTGTGCTCTACTGTTTGAGCTACAAGAACTCCATAAACCATAAACTTGGCCCACCCTGAATGAAATATGCTGCCTCTTGGAGGTTAGCCAATCATAACACGCTATTTGCATAGAAGTCTTCAAGGTACAGTAGCAAAACCAGCCCTTTGTGGGTGGAAAAATTTAATTACGACTATTTTTGGTGCAAGAAACCATCGTTAACGGTATAAAAGAGGATAAAATAAAATGCACTGAAAGTGCTGAATATGAGTGGATTATATATATATATATATATATACACACAGTATATATAATGTACAGTAGAGTGGAAAAGTATTCCTCAATTTAATTAAGTGCACTGAATGCTTTTATTTTTTAAAGCTAATTTGGATGGTAGGTAGATTCAAGGAAAGGAAAGGGTGAAAAAAAGAGGGAGACAGTAGCAGAGAGGAGAGGAGAAGTAGTTCATGTCATGCTGAAAGTATTTGGCACTGGTCGGCCCGCTGACATTTCTTCATTTCTTCAGCTTGTTTCTCAGAATTGACATAACACATATAATTTGAGGTCTATGAGAGCACAGAGAAACTATAGCCAAGTTTACAGCGGGCCATATGTAGGACAAATGCTACTCATTTCTTCATACCGCAAAGTGGTGTATGTGTATGTCGAGGGTTACAGGGTGGAGACTGAAAGGTCATCTTTTCGACCTTTGCGAATCTGTGGCGTGTATATGTGTGCTGTTCAAGTAGGCGACTGGCGCCAGATGTGATGACCACAGGAGCCTGAACTAAAAATAGAGCCATGCTCTAATCAGAAAGACATACGGCCAGAGAAAGAGTTGAGTGTGTGTGTGTTTGTTGAAAATAACAGAGCACCAAGAACGTCCCTCGAGAGCTTACCTCATCCTAATGGCAACAGTGGCTCTTTTTCAATTGAAACATTGATCCCCTTGCTGCTCTGGGACAATAATGGAAACGGGTTACGTCGACACAGGAAGTCAAACTGCTGCATGATGAAGTTTTAGATGTTAACCATCTAAAGTGACTCGTACATATTTCGAAGAATGTTGGTAACCAAACAGTTGATGATAGCCAATGACTTCCACAGTAAGAAACAAAAATCAGAGGGAACCAGAAACTGTTTGGTTATCGCCATTCGTCATAATATCTTCTTTTGTGTTCGAAAAAAGGTTCATACAGGTTTAAGAGAGATTCTATTGTTCACATCATGTTGTTTTGGACAGTTTGTTGTACTATTCCTCACTTGTAGGACACTTTGGATAAAAGTGTCTCCTAAATAAACTAGAATCTAAAGAAAATATGGTGCTTGTCCATGCAAAACTCACCACCATAATGCAAGGGTATTTTGGGATGTATCAAGGGAAATGCTATGTCGTTGCTAGGGTGTGTTCTCGATGGTTGCTAGGTGTTTTTCTATCGGCCCAAATCAAAAACAGCCAACCCCCAAGTGTATAGTGTTCTGGGGCTGGATTCATGAAACATTCTTAAGAAGAAGACTCTTTTAACCGTCTCATTTTCTAACCTAATAAAAGTTAAGAATGATTTTATTCTCAAAAAAAATTAAAAAATAAATAAAAATCTTAGGAATGTTCTTATCTTTTTAAGATTTTTCTTAAACAGAACTTTAAGACAGAAGAATTTGAACTCCTGATAAGAATGTTATTAAAAATAATAAATAAAGTTATTCAAGAATCGCAATATAATCCAAAACCACCTAATTAAGCCTGTCATTAAAAAAAAAAAAAAGAAGAAAAAAAAAAAAAGGGAAAACCTTGTGAAATTTTTAAGAACTGCACTTAGGAACATTTTTACGAACTTAGAATTTAAGAAATTTCTTGATTTCTTAAGAAGATTCTGGCACACCCCTCTAGATATGACTTGGGTTCCAAAGTAAATTCATGGGATTTTCATCGCACATTCCAACCACCAGACAAATACGGAGTTAGATCACGTCAAAAATAGCATACTTACTTTGACAGGCCACACAATTTCAGGCATCGTTCAGATTTCTTGTATATAATAACGTCTGAAAATACAAATGTTGAGCTTTGGTGCCTATATGGGAAACATAGGTTTGAATCTGGCCTGCACGGTGCTCGTCACGTCACAAGATGTTAATTGATGGACTGGAGTGGTGTGAATTACTTGTGTATTATTGTGATTTTTTTATCAGCTGTTTGAACTCTCATTCTGATGGCACTCATTCACTGCAGAGGATCCATTGGTGAACAAGTGATATAATGCTAAATTTCTCCAAATCTGTTCCCATGAAGAAACAAACTCATCTACATTTTGGATGGCCTGAGGGTTGCAACAATTAAGTTCCAACACATCTCATCTTATTTGCCATTTTTGTTAGTGATTTCACTGACACAATTAACTACATAGTTGGAACATTGTACATTTATGTTTCAAAATGCATCTTGGAATGTTGCTGAACGTTTAGGCTAAAAATATGATTGAGTTTTTTGTTATAATCAGGGCTTATAACAGTTAAAGCCAAGCAAATATAATAGGAAACATTTTTCCAGAGAAGTCTGTCAGACTTTTTCCTGTGCTGGTTTAAATCATGAATGTCCTCCTGTCCTTTACCTCAACTGGGCGTAGAAATGGCGGTAAAATTGGAGCTTTGGCTGACCGTGGCGAGTCTGGAGTCTGAGAGAGAACGTAATGTTGAGGGCAGGCTTACAGTGAAAGGATATATTGATATTGTTTTAGAGCGAATGCGTCACCACCTGTTCATTACCTCATTTTGGCGAACACACACAAACACTTCAGCAAGAAACGCCCAGTTGCATAATAGAAGCTGGGAGCAAGACAAAGCTGAATTCAGCTCCAAAAGCAGCTAAATACAAAGGGGAAAGGAACAGCCGCGCTCTGGTCCCTGCCAAGCTAAAACTTTCATCTTCTAATTGAGCATAATTCGCTACTTTCTGCTGAATTCCTCCCACTTTTGCTGCATTAACTATTGGTGGTACAGAGGACATTTCATTTATCCTTTTTGAATGGAATATCACAAATTTTAAAGCATCTGCAAGTTTAAAATATGAGTTAGAAATTGACTCTTTGCGTTTTTGTTGGTTTCATATGGTTTTAAAAAGTTTTTCAGTATTTAAATAAATGATGAAATCAATTGATCAATACATTTTTCAATGAAAAATTTTTTTAAATAAAAAGTCATGTGGTGTAACCATTAAGTAAAAAGTAAAAACATTTTCTTTACATGTTGAAAACATGTGAGTGTACACATCTTAATCATTATTTTCAAAAAAAAACCCTTTTTAATTTATTTTTCAAGGTAAAAAGTATTTAATATGAAGATCATTAATTGTTCATTCATAAATATCATTACAGTTTTGGGGAGTCGCACCGCATGATATTTTACAAACTGAGCTAACCTTGACTTGACATAAAAAGGTTAAATTATCGAATATTTATTCGATTTATTTGACTTATTGACCTTGACACACAGTCAAGGGGTTTTGCATGTTGGTTGTACCATATATTTTTGATTTTGTGGACATTTTGTGGAAGGTTTTAATAAATTACAAAACTAAGGTTTTCTTTCAAGATTTGAAAGGATTTCTTCTTCATTATGATATACGGATATCACCCCGAAATCTCCTATTCCACCCTGAAAACTGATTCCTGTATTTTTGAATAAATTAATATATAGGACAAAAATGAGAATGATAACATTGACCCATATAATACCTGGAGAAAGTGACATAAATGAACGCATATAGGTGACCCAGTGGACTTGATGTCCTACCATGCATAGAAAAACAAAGGCAGATGGCTACAGGCTAGCGATATTAAGAGTGATTGCACATCTGCAGGACACACATGCATTCGTTCTGAAGCTTGTCCCTGTGGGTGAGGTGTGAAAGCTTTAGGCGGTGTGTGTAAATGCGTTTGTGCCATTCCAATAAGAAGAACGGCGTGAACGAGATGCCTGTGGAGGGAGATGGACGATCAAATTCAACAACAGCTCGCATAACATTTCAGATCCTGTGATCGCCCGACATTAACAGGAAACAGTGTGCCAGCTCAACAGGCAACAAAGACTAACTTGCTGACAGTCAACGGGGCGAACCCAAAGAGTTGGTTCAGGTGTGGTAGTTTCAGCTAAACCCTGCAGGAAATGAAGCAGATGAAGAAGTTCATGGACAAAATACAAATACACTTGTGATTTGTGCCACCTCATACTTTTCAATGAGCTGAAAGCAAACAACGCCTTTCACGTTATCATCCATTTACATCACTACATAAACATGGCCAAGTATGCTGGCAAACTGACAAATTTGCACACTAAACATATTAACCATTTTTTTTGCTTTAATGCTTCACATCACTCAGCCTGAACTGCTAAATTATACTGAAAAAATTGGTGAAATTACAGTATCGTACCATTTTAGATTTAAGATTTTAGATATTTTTTTACCATCTACTGACCAAGATTTCACAACAGTTGCTAAAATGTAAAAGGTGTTTAACTGATTAGATTCTCCCGGATCTGAATTTGGGAGTAAACCGTGACATCACAATATCCCTGCACCTCCAAAAACGTTGCATAGGCGTTTTAAAGATATGAGCATTAGAGAGTCAAGCATTTTATCCTCAGAGCAAACGCAGGTAAATACAAAGTTCTGTCATGAAACTCTAGATGGCGCAGGCCGATAGGTTCTAAGTCAATCTAAAATAATTACATCGTTTTCTTGATTGGTTTCTTTTCCCATCAGCAGCCAATGAGCTCGCTGCTCAACATTCAAATACTTGGCTATTGCTTGCTATAGCAGTTGCAGCACGCTTTAGAAACCCTTCTCCTTCCCCAGCTCCACCTGTATACATCTGCTAGAGGGTGATTTCATGTATGCTATATATGGGGGTTATTTCATATGTTATATGTGCAGCAGTATTTCCTACTTGCTCACAGCAGCATTTGCATTTCATGACCCCTTTAACTTCCATGGAAACTTACAAATGCACAAAAGGTTCTTTACAGTGGAAAAAAAATGTTCTTTAGATTTTTTAAATGTTCTTTACACAAAGAAAAAACTGGTTCTTTTAAGAACTGATCACTGGAGGGTTCATAAATGGCTCAAAAATGCTTCTATGGAATCATTGCAAGACAAATCTTTTGGAACGTTTGTTTTTAAGAGTGTAGAAAAACATCTTTGAGAACCACTCATAAAAGAAGACTCTTTTTACAGAAAGTGTTGAAATTTCATGAAATCCTCCTCATATGTTATCAAACAATGAAATCATGACTTGCTCTCTGTTACATCAGTCTGCATTGCTTTGAGGGACTTTCAAAGTTGGTTTGTGCATAATCGGCACTCTTCTATCCAGATAGCATTTATACTAAGGAAACAGTGACTGTTTAAGACAGGAAGTGGTCATAAGCGTCATGTTCATTTAGAGTCTATCACTTACAATCATCACTATTCCGATCATAACACCATATCTTATCTTATGCTAACCAAAAATGCTGTTGCACAACTCAGTAGCTCTGCGCTGTTTCTGCTCTCTTCGTTTGGTTGAACACATACACTAAGGTTACAGTCAGACTGCAGAAAAATATTGCCCAAATCCTTTTTTCTTTTCTTTTTTTTTGCTCATATGTTACTTTTTGTTGTTGTTGATGTTTTAGTTCATGAAAATGTGAATAGAACAAACTACATGGAATCTGAAGTTTTCAATTCTGACTTGGGCCACTTCTACATGTGGTCCCAAATCCGATTCAGGTCAGATGTTTTACAATGCGACTTCATTCTAAACAGTCATATTGGAATTTATGTATTGGAAGACTTATGTCACCCTAGTTCGACATTCATAATAATTCTCCACTGAAGGGATTCACCCCAAAGATTTTTAAAGTTCACAAGAAACTTGACTAATGTTGATTCCGGTACAATTTGACATTAGCATGTTGCTAAGCTAAGCTAGGTTTTAACCATGGTTTTACAACAAATAAAACAAAAACAATAACCATAGTTTAACCATGGTATTTGTAATATAACTGCAGTTATACAACTGGTAATCAATGTGCCAAAAAACATGGTTACTACTACATGGTTACTACACTACAATACACTTCCATAAAGAATGACACACAAATATGGTGAAAATATGGTGGTGGCATTTTAAATTAGGCTAACTCTTCTTCTGCCAGCTTTTTTTTTTTTTTTTTAAGTTGCCAGCCACCACCAGCATTTTCCGTCATTTTCATTGCCCCCAGAATATTATATTGTATGAATATCTGAACATGTAATATGTCAAAAGAAAGAACAGAGCCTCTGCTTAAAAAAACAAACAAAATTCAAAATACATTTTATTCTAGATTCATGCATTCTTTGTTATCATCAAGACTTGAAAGTGGGTGCATTTCATAAAAAAGCAACACTGAACAAAAATCACGTTTTTGTCAATGTCTATGCTGGATCTGTAGTAGATTGAGTCCATCTACACCCTCAAAGCTTTGCAGTCATAAACTACCTCCCGATTCGTCATTTAATTTGGTAACATTAGGCAGTTTTGATTTATATGCCGTGTAATGATTATTTAATAATGCATTATTTTACATATTCATCTGCTTACATACGCAATCTCTTGTTTCTGCTTCTTCTTCGCCATGTTTTGATCCAGAGATTCAGTATTCTTTTAGAAGAGGCATAATAGCGCCTCCTACCATAAAACAGTGATAAGCTGGAAAAATTCTGTCAATGGTGGGGAAAGAGTTAATGGAATGTGTTTCTATATAATATATACTCCACATTTTAGAAATGCATTTGCTCACATGAAATACACACATCTGAAGTTAATTTAATGAAAATACTCCAACTCAAATAACTAGAAGTACGGTGGCAAATATAAAAAAAACACCTGCAAATTAAGAAAACAACTTTATAAATTTGACAAGACACGCGCTACAAATGCTCACAACACAACCAAATAAAGAAATGCACTGCAAATACTCACAACACAACCAAACATTGTGTCCATTTGCAGCGCGTTTCTTTATTTGTTTGCGTTGTGAGCATTTGCAGCACCTGCTATCAAACTGATGAAGATGTTTTCTTGATTTGCTGGTGCTTTTTCTATTTGCATGCATTTTCTAAAGTTGCAGCGCGTTGAGTTCTCTCGGCCACCGTATAGAAGAGATCATTTGTAGTGAAATTACTATAGTTCTATTTGAGAGCGACAGCAGACACGCAAAAGCTTTTATCCCTGCAAGTACTGGACTGAATACATCCAGAAACATTACATCATCTCCTCTAGAGCTGTCCTTTAATGTTTATCAAAGGCCGCCAAGAGCCATTTGTCATCCATATTGTCTTAATATGGTCTTAATAAAATCATGACGTCTTCTTTCCTGGCCTCATTTACACAAAGAACTATTTTCAGAGTCTGAGAATGATAATACAAGCATGAATATTAAAAAAAATAGTTCATATTTCATGGAGCCAACAGCAGTATCCATGAAGCAGTTGAGCAACAGTGAAACCTTAGCAAACACCACTAATAATTACATTCCATACTTTAATGTGTCTTATATTAATATTCACTAGTCTAGATGACAAAAGTGTTTTTTTCTATATCAAAGGTGCTGTCTCGGCTTCAGTGATGGTCGTGTTAACTTTCCATGTCACGTGTGACACATTTCTAATTTAAGCTTACTGAAAAACACTAAATCAGACTCAAGGAGATTTTAAGCTTTAAAGGTGACAGCCGCTTCAGCGCAAGCAGCCACATAATCAAAGATTTGCAGAAGTGCTGAAATTTCCCCAAATCCTGACTGAAATAAATTTGAGCTTCTTTTCACTGCTGACATATTTGGATCAAGCAGCTTAGTAAGAAGTGAGAGGGGGGAAAAAAACAAAAAAAACATAAGCTTCACGCTGAAAACTGCCTACTGTGAGGATTTCTACAAACTCATCACTTTAAGAGCTGAACTTTGCTGTGACGATGGCTTTTAACAGAAAGTAATTATTATAGGGATTGACAAAAAGTTGGTATTTTTGGGATGTAAAAAATGTCTCAGTGTTTTCTTAGGGTTTGATCTCTATTTGCCGGTTAAAGTGCATGCCTTTGGCAACCAGCAGCTCTTTTGTGCAACATGGCATCACTTGACTGACAGCAGGAGATTCTTGTTGGACCAGTGCATAGCAGCTGCACAAATGGTTAACATTACATCTTTAATGCTTTTCCTCAGAAGTTGTGCAGGAAAAAAAAACAAAAACTGTACTACAGAGGTGGCACAAAGAACACAAAAGTAGCTTGTTGGTACATTTTCAGACGTTTAATGAGGCTCAGAGGTGGCATGAGTGCAATTAAATTCATAGATTCATGTGGAGATTAATGTTTTAAATATAAAATTTTGAATACGGAAACATTAAATGATTTAAATAACTGAAATTATACGCTAAAAATGAAACTGAAACCGCCAGCAGGTGGTGGCAAGTCGCTGATTTTATCACTGAATCATTTATTCAATTGATTCGTTCGAACGGCTGATTCATTCAGGAATGAAGCAAGTGACTGTCTTTATGAATGTGTAATCATAAATCACTGACTCACTAGATTCGTTCAAAAACGCATTTTCATTCATGAATGAAACGCCGCTGTGTTTGCTTTTAGAGATGCGCAGCGGCTCAGCTGTTACTTTATTTGGAACTATTTTCGTTGATGATATAGAGCAAAATCATGCAGTACTTGTTTATTGATCTTTTGTATTAAATCAATATCACATTTGCAAACTCCCTTAATTATTAAAAGCCGTCACTCTCCTTATCGCGATCTGTGGATATAATCTCAATTGCTAAGGCTGATGGATTTTGATTATTATAATTTTGAGTATTCTAATATATTAAATACCGTATTGTCCCGAATATAAGACGACCCTGATTATAAGACGACCCCCCTTTTTCCAGATGTACCTGTTGGAAAAAGGCTTTTTGAAAACCAAATCTTGTTTTTTTTTCTTGTTTTTTTTCTCTCTCTGTAAAACACATTTATTCTTAAATTTTCATATTGCATATTTTTCCAATTATAATTTTTGTTTTGAAAGTATGGTAAATACTGGTAAAATGTACCAACAATGACATTGGAAAATTTTGATATACCATTGAAATAACAGGTAGCCCATCTGAATTATATAACAATTAGGCTATCCAACTCATAGTAGCCTACCAAAATGTTATTATCAGTAGACGTGAAATCTTATTGTAGTCTTCAAATCTGGGTACTGTCTTATGTTTTAAAATCACTCACAGAGGAAGTTTGGTCCCATCAGGCTAACATGACAGTCACGATCATGCTGCTGTAAGCTTTTCTTTTTCATTTGTTTTCATTCGCGATCTTTACAACACAAATTACATTACATATTTCATGGCACACTCGTTTTATGCTTTTTTGGCGCCACCTATTGTTGTGGGTGTATTATTGACATGTCAAAGTCTCGACCCTGAATATAAGATTTAACGCGTTTTTCAGATGTATTTCCAAGAAAAACATTGTCTTATATTCGGGTCAATACGGTACATATAAAGTTAATATTAATATGTTTGTTATATTATTACAACATATTATTTAATAATGTTACTACAATATATTGTGTTTTTAATTATGAAATAATATATTACGTTATAATGCTACATTGTTATAGTTTAATAATACTATATTTTATATACAAACAGAGTGAAAGAATATATGTGAATATTAATGTTGGTTACAATATAGGCACAATATATTGTTTTAAATATTTTTTAATTAGACAATAACATATTAGATCATATTTACAATTTAAAATATTTATAATATTTACTGCAGTATCCTTTACTAAGTATTTTGTCTAAATATTATATTACATATTTTTAGTTATATATATATATATATATATATATATATATATATATATATATACACACAATATATTAAAAATAACAATTACATGTACATGCAATTATTATATATTTTGATTAAAGTCGCATAAAATAGTTAAAAAAACTATAACACTTATTTTTATTAATATTATTAATAATAATTACTATGAATGTAATGACCAATATGCATTAATAAAAGCGTAAAATTAAAAAAAGAAAATCACATTTATAAAGTTAATTAAAAAATTTACTATAAAAATAATTAAGACATACATGAAACTTTTCTTCTTTCTTTTATTATTATTAATTTTAATGTTACATCACAAATAATGGTTTAAAAAAAATCTAACTTCAATCACCTCTTAAAAAAATATTTTTTTATTAATATTAATAATCATTTCTACTAATGATTTAATGCCCAATATACATAGAAAAGCATTTTTAAAAATAATAAAAGCACACACACACACACACACACACACACACAAAGTCACATTTAAAAGCTAACTTCAACCACTTATTAAAAAATGTATTTTTTTTATTAATATTATCAATAATCATTACTACTAATAATTTAATGGCCAAAATGGGACCGCGGATGAAAACTAGCCATCGAAACTCATTTAGTTGAGTTTCAGTGTATTTTGTTGGCATCTACAGCAAAGAGCGACACAAAAGAAAATCAATTTGCAAACCTTGGGGAGCGTTTTAACCAGACAACTACATGGTGCAAAACAAGTAGTGAAGCAGTTGAGTGTGTGCATTCTTCCAATGATGACATAACAAAAATGTCTGTCAGCAAACAACACAAATCATCATGGCCTCTGATTCATTTACACGGAAAAGAAAACAGTCAGACAAGACAGAGCCATGAGGGAAATTGAAGAGAGAGAGAGAGAGAGACAGAAATGTGTAAAAGCAAATGTGAGGGAATGACAGCAGAAAGCAGTAGTGTGTTTGGGACACGGTGGTGTAAGAATCGCCCTCTGCTGGTGTAAACCAGAATCAACATGTTCCCATCTCTCTCCAGCAGATCAGAGCTCAAGTCTGCGGAGTTTTCTAGCATGAGTCTGTCTGTACCTGTCAGCAGAGACACCCTGTGGAAGGAGCCGTCCAGCTTGCTCAGGAGGATGTGGACGAAGCTGTCTTTGGGAAGCTGACTGGCATCTTTCGTGCTCTGATCGTACACCACCACCTCCTGCCTGCGGCCCAGGTCCACCTTCAGAGCACAAACACACACAGGAACCCATCAGCAGGATGTCAAAGATACACGGCACAGCAAGCTGAGTGCAAACACACATCTGATTATTTCACAATAGAGCAAGCTGCTATGGTGACATAAACAGTAGGAAACATAAAAAAAATTAAATAAAAATAATAATAATAATAATAATAATAATGTGTATGTGTGCGTTTATATGAACAATCATGAATATTACTTGTATATCTGATAATATATATATGGTGACATAAACAGTAGGAAACATAAAAAATTAAATAAAAATAATAATAATAATAATGTGTATGTGTGTGTTTATATGAACAATCATGAATATTACTTGTATATCTGATAATATATATATATATATATATATATAAATAATTTTTTTATTATTATATATGTTAATATGCCAAGGATTGTGAAAATATATTATTATAATACACTATATTATATAGGATGAATATTCAAATGTTTATATAGCATTTCAATAATACATATTTACTGATTATTATCTTGATAAGGTTAATGAATTGTTGAATTGACAATGTACTGTATATTTTAATAATATACAAATATGAATTGAACATTAATATGCTTATATAAACAAATTTATTAAAATATTACACTCATAGATAGATAGATTGTGGAACTGCATGAGTGATTGTTGACCGATTAATCAATTTGTCCGGTATATCAGTCGATCGCAGTTCTAATAATGATTTTTATAGTGTATTTTAAGAAATGCATTAGCTTTTTAATATGCATTACATGTACATCAAGCTTTAGAGTGTGAAACAAACATGCAAAAACCAAGAGCAAAGGTATATTCCTGCTTCAAATGCCAATCTTTTGCAGAAACACGTCTTTTGCACATAAAGTGGTGTTTGCGAGGCTTTAGCGCGTGCATCAGTGCGTAAGACCTGATTCTGTGTGTGTGTGTGTGTGTGTGTGCATTTGCCATGCAGCAGGAGCGTGAAGCTGGCTGTGTGTGTGTGTGTGTGTGCGCGCGCTGCACGCGAGCCCCGCTGTCTCAATGTTGTCAGGCAGTTTTTAATCACATGACCATCAACCAGAGCCGCTGCAGAATGACTCACTACAATACTGGAGCACTACTGGAGAAAACACACAGAGAGGAGAGGAGGGGAGGAGGAACCAGGCCAGTGACAGAGGATGAAGATGAGGAAAGATGGAGGGACAGAAAAAAAAAGGATGAGAAGAGGACAGTCATGCAGGAAGCAAAAACACATAATACTGGTGATTAATAAAAATGTATGGGAGTGTAGCAACAACTGCAACACTGCAATTCTCAATGACTTTAGTAAAAAAAAAAGCAATAAAATAAGCCAAGCATGACTATTTCCTCTGCGGAAAATGAAAGAAGAAATTTTGAAGAAGATCCAATTGGAATAGACAGGAAATTAAGTTTTCAAGCTTCACAATGCGGCCCATAGGACTGTGTAAAAACTGAAATTTAAGCTTCTATTTAGTAAAAATCGTGAAAATAATCCGTTCAAGCTTTTATTAGTGAGTTTATGAGAAAAGTAGTGATTAGTGATGCACCAAAATGATTTTTCACCAAAACCAAAGTGAAAGTTTTTATTTATCAGAAATTTGAAAGCAAAAATAAAGTTTTGCTAATTGAATTTGGGTAATTGAACGCTTCATGCTACTCAGGGTGTTGTATTCTCAGGTGATACATTAAATCAGTCTTGAAAAACGTAGAAAAAGTCTTTGTCAACAAGCTGCCTAACAATTTTTCAGGAGAACAAATTTTACATCTTGCATCCACGCATTTGACATGTTCACCTGTCATGGTTTATCCACATTATGTGCACAAAATTGACACTGACACAGTCTAAATGTATCATCGGAGGAGCACTAATTAAAAATCATGGATTCGAACAGTGACTTCAGACCTCCAAACTCTATTTCAGCTTTTTTTTCCCCACTGTTCGCAAATTTATTTTAAAAATGTACACTTATTGATGTCCGGTAAAATGAAAATGCCCTTAAATGTAATTTTGTGTAAAATTCCGTGAAAAAAAAAAAAAAAACTAAGTAAAAGATTTTAAAGCATATACTATATTACACTGGAAATGAAAGGTCAGCTTGGGTGCATTGCATTGTGGGATATTCATCGCAGTGTATATGTATACGCAGACGTTTTTCTGTTTTCGAAAGAATATTTTGCTGAAATTTCAGCACATTACTAATAACAATGTCAGATTTGTGAACGAATAATTATTTTTGAATTGGATCTTTAAAATGAATCAGTTACACAAAATTGATTTGAAGTATTCGTTTTTTCAATAAAGTGGGTAAATAAACAATTTTTTTTTTTTTGGGTGAATATGTGAAGTGATTTGTGTTGTTATCGTTACAGTTGTGGGGTGTGGACTTCCCTTTTCGCAGAGAATTAGAACGATTATTAAAACGTTATAGTTAAAGTTGTCATTATAGTTATCATCCTTGGTGTGAACGGGCCTTTAGCTACTAAAAGCATCTGCGAACCATTACATAGTACTCTTTAGATAAAAGGTCAGATCTTACTTAACCTGGCCTTTATTCTAAACATCACTGACCTGGTTTCAAATCCACATCAATGGACTTTAGTCAATTCTATCTACTACAGTATGACGTTATCATATTTCCTTTCATCCAAGTAAAGCTGAGCTTTTGACTTCGCAACACATTAAATTGATCATTTAATTTAGAAACAGCACCGCACAGCCTTGCAAATGCAGGGTGAATCTAAAAGTAAGAAAGAAAGTGAGAAGATGTACGTGTGAGAAACCGAAAGTCTGTGTGTGTGTTACACCAGCTTGGCATTGCGCCTAAAAGGTGATGTCACCTGCCGAAGGTCGGACGCGGTGGAAGATTACCGTGTTTCCCAGCCAGCCCAACTCCACTGACAGCGAAAGTTAAATAATAGCACCTCAGTCCTGGATGTAAAGGGCCTGGAGAACGTTTACACCTAGCCCTCTTCACCTTGAGCAATTACGCAAGTGAAGCTTAGCTGTTAGATAAGGTATTAAACTGAGGCTATTGATTGACAGGGGATGGTGAGAAACTAGGCCCTGTCCGTCTCCCACAGGCCCCGCCCCTTCTGTACAAGGTGTTCCACCTTAATTGGATGAAGGCTAAATCTAGACGGTGACATCATCACCTGAGGATTATGAGCTCTCGTGAAGGCCTGCTGAAGCCTGGGTCACCTATAGGGCGAACACGAATGCTGCCACATTCACACATACGACTGCGCCGTCAACTGGTTTTTAACAATAAATCTTGGTTCACATCAAAAATATGGGCATATTAGTAATTGTGGCGTACAGTTTTCTTTGAAATTAAAAATGATTTCCCCTTCCTTTCTTTTTTAAAATTTAATTTTGTGTTAAAAAAGCTCACATTTTACACTGGAAATGGAAGGTCAACTTGAGTGCACTGCATTGTGGGATATTCACAGCAGTGTGCTGAACATTTAAAATATATAATGGCTTGTATAAAATCTATGATTTTATTTATTAATTATTTTAGACAATAAATATGTATTTCAGATAAGAAATATATGATGGCTTGTATAATGTATAATATTTGTTAATTATTTCAGACAATAAATATATAATGTACTGTACATATGTATTTATTATTTTTACACAACTTTTCACTTTTCACTGTAATACTGTTGTAGATTATTCATGTGTTCCATGCATACAGAAATGAACACAATGTGAATAGCATAACAGTACATTGCATACTGAAGAAATATTAAAAATAGTATGGTAATGCACTATTCCGAACATAGCCAGAGACATCTCGAAAATCCTGTCAGCAAATGCTATGGGGTTGTAATTAGGTACCCACTTATTACTAAACCAAGCCATAGAGAGATTCAGTAATAGTTAGGTGTCACCTGCAAAGACGAGCGTGTCAAATAGCTGCATTTTCCAAGAGCCAAAGGATGGTCCCAAGGTCACCAAACACGTTCAGATCGTTTACATGCTGTGACATAAGCAGGATTTAAAAAATGGCACGTTCGATTTCTATTTGTGTCAACTGTCGGGCCTGTGTCGACACATATATCCTGAGACCGTTTGACCAGAGCCATTCACTTCTCGTCTGCCTCATTTGTTATAATTTAACTTGTTGACAAGTATGTCCTCTGTCCCTTCACACGTTCAGTAGGCACATCAGGACATAGTCAACAACGTAGGAGTCATTTTTCACATCAAAACGTGTAGAAAGCTACAGTATAGGAAGCTACTTGCAGCTTTTTAGTGTGTTGATGCTCAACTTATGGTTAGTAAAAATATTTATAATTAATTTTTTTTTATAATTAATATTGTTAAATCAATAATATCTATTATTATCAATGTCAATGTGGCAACTTTGGGGTCATTATATTGGAAAATTTCTTATATTAAAAAAAAAAAAAATGAAAATATTGAAAAAGGAATCCATGCCAAAAATATGGCATTAAAATATAATAGAGACTTAAGCATAGGCTCATTTGATTTAGTCACTACCCACAAGCTAGCAACTCCCACAGACAACACTAGCAACCACATAGAAACGCCTTGCATCACCCTATTATTATGCCAGCGGGTTTTGCACGTACAAGCGCCACTGATGTTTTCTTGAGAAAATATACAACCCTATACATCTCTACATGCGAAATTTTAAAAAGGTGATGTTCTACAAAGAGCACAAGATAAAGGCCTGGAGAATAAGCTTCCTGTCTTTGTTCAATCCGTACATCCTTAAGATCTGCCTATTCGGCTGTCTTCGCTCTGGGCGACCGCATAGCCATCTGTCAGTACCAGCTCAATGGAACATTCAGCAGCACAGATTACCATAAGCCAAGACTGTTCATGGCTGCAGAGGAAGTCCTGCTCCTGTACCATTGCACTCTATCTACTGCACTTAACACTGACCCATTTACAATGCAGGCCAGGCAATCGGTGCATATGGTGCCTTCCGCTGATGTAATCTGAAATGGGCCGAACACAGAGCCATGGGGGACCTCGGCATTATCTCAGTGTGGATGTGTGCTGCTCATCCATTAATACCCTCTTTCACTTCCTTCCTTTATTCGCACTCACAATGGACCACACTGGTGGCCTTTGGTTGCGGTGATGTCGTTACTTTCAGCTCACACATTGATGCCACAACTTCTGGCAATGGCAGCTGTCCAAAGCAGTGGGGGGGGTGAAGGGGGTAGGGTTTTGTCTGGATCCTGCGCTAGTCGCGTAGACGATTTGCACGTGCTCTACTAGCGCTCTGCCAATGGCCACACTAAAGATTATGATGTCATGCTCATCCAATAACAAAGAGTTTCCAGAATTCGCCCCATCCCACCTCCCCCCACATACACCCAGATAGCTCCTGCTTTATCTAGGGCTTGCATTAATCACGAGCGTTATCCTCTTTACTGAGGGAGATAATGAAAGCCACACAGCCTCTAGGCTCGGCTATGGAAAGAAATGGGGAATGCAGCGAAAGAGTGACCCAAGAAAACAGTGCCACTCTGTTAAGTTCAGATGGAACTGGTTTTGGCCAGCAGATCCGAATCAAAGTGCCTTTTTTTTTTGGAAACAAATACCACACAAAGACCCAGGGCTGACATGCTTAGGGCAAGCACAATATTACTGTTTATATATATATATATATATATATATATATATATATATATATAAATAAAATAAAATAGATACAGATAAATTTGAAACAGTGTATTAAAAGAGGTACCCAAAATATCAAGAGGTGCTGAATAGTTATGTATGTGAGTAATGTATGTGAGAATCATGTAAATTAGATAGATGCTAATGTTTGTTCTAAGTTTGAAATGGGTTCGGAAGTCCATTTCTTGCAAACTCAACAACAGTTAACATCTTACAAATTGCAAGCCAATCTATTTTAATGGTGAAAATGAGGGGGAATGACACCAATTCACAGCTGCAGTTAAAAAAAAATTACAGAACCGGAAAAGCATAAGGTGAACTGCATGCATGACAGGTTGGTCACTCATTTGTGAATCTGAATATGAGGAACCAACAATCACAAAGGCAACCCATATCTATGCCCTCAAAAACAGGGCACTGTGTAATGGTGGGTTTGAGACCATTTCTTTGTATTGTAGGCTTTCAGTTTTTATTAGTGATGTGACTGAGAAATAAAACAAAAAAAACAAAACAATTTACACTACGTTCCCCATGTGGCGCAATTTTTTTTCAGAAAGCGAGGTGCGCAATAAAGGACGGATCAGTTTTCGGCATTGACCTCATCAGCTGTGGCATGGAGTTTTACGTGACATCTGTCGGTGGTTGGATTTCCCCCTAAGAGTTCTGTCAGTTTCACAGAGTGCCTAAAAATATAAAGACTTGGCATGCCAGGCGGGTGGGAAAAATGATGTCATATTCGATGTAGAAGTCATGGAAAACTCAAGTCTCCAATTTCAGAGCCTCTGATAACCAATAAATCTATAGTGGTCCTCCAAATTTAGAAATGCTAGCTGCTAGCAAGAGACCCTTGATCCAATCTGACCTTCTCAAACATTTTCTTCAACTTTAGATTGACTACTACACCTAATTACAAACTCATTTTAGATGCGGAAGTGTCAAATACTATACGTGCACATGAATTTGACTGCATATGTTGCACATTGGTGCCAAAACAGGGACTCTTTAATGGGTGTTCACAAGTAAACATTAGTTCATTATAATACTGTGCAACGACACGGTTGTGAAACTATCTGCATTGTTAATTGAACCCTTCAAAGGCTCGCAGCTGTTCGAGTACAGACATCAACCTCCTTTTTGATGCCACCGATAGTTCCCCAATTTCTCGATTACGTAAACTAGCCACACACTCTCTCAAACACACACTTGATACCTTGACCTTTCCGTTGGGCTGGAGGAGCTCGGTAACTGACACCTTGTCCTGCTGAAGCCTCCTCTTGACCAGTTTGGAGCAGCAGACGTTGACAGCGCCATGCACATGCAAGGCGTTGTACTCTGAGAAAGTCCGACTGTCGATGACCAGCAATCGCCCGGCTCCGCGCTGCAGAAGGCCCGCTAGGCGCTTGATATCCATGGTGCTGCGACGACCCTTCTCCCCCGCCATGGAGGTACTCAGAACTCCTCTCTGGACGAGGGTTGTGCACAACGACAACCAATGCAGAGGCGGTGGATCAGTGATGATAAAAATCACTGACGCAGGTCACAAAGAGACATCAAGGTGCACATGGTGTCTGGGAAAAAAAAAAAGACAACAGTTTTTTATTGTTTTATTTTAGACAGCACTTCATCAACAATCATAAACGGGCAAGGCGTATCTCGTTTATTCTTTTCGTCATGTAGTTCCTTATTCGTTGTTTCTTGTAAGGAAAAAAGTTTTAGAAAAGTTTGTTCTTGCTTATTTTTTTTGGCATATGTGCAAATAGTAATTGTCAGAGCAAAGACTGAAGAGTTTATGTAAAAAAAAAAATTACATCAAAAACAAAAAATACATCACAAACATCTTTGGACGCGAAACACACTCTACAGAACTACATGAAAGGAAATTCTTCTAGCTATGAAGACCTGATATCATTCATTTTTGGGTAAATGACTATTTTGACTATACAACTACATTTTAATGAAATTACTTCGCTAATTAATATTTGAAAATATTTTGTTCGCCCAGTCAATGTCATGTGGTACAACCAAAAAAAAAAAAAAGGAAATTGTGTCAGTGTAATCATTTTCTTAAATATCAGATAATTTCACCTTTTTTTATGATTAATCAAGGCTAGTTGGTTGTAAAATGTCATGTTGTGCGACTCTCCAAAAACGTAATGATATTTATCAATTAAAAATACATGTTTGTAATTTCTAAGTACTTTTCCCCTTGAAAGATATTTTTACACTTTTAAAAAATAATAGATTGATAATGATGCAAGTAAAATTTGTTGTTACATTTTACTTTATGGTTATACCACATGACATTTTAGCGTCACTAAATTGTAACTTTTCTTGTGAATGGTATTTAAGTTTTGGTAACACTTTACAATAATGATCTATTAGTTAACATTTGTCAATACATTTGTTACAGTGTTTATTAATCTTAACGTTAGTTCATGTTAGCTCAGGTCCATTAAATAATATGAAGATGCAAATTTTGATTTTAATTATGTATTAATAAATGTTGAAATGAATATTAACCAAGATTAATAAATGCTTAAGAAGTACGTTTCATTCTTAGCTCTTGTTAACTAATATTAACAAATGGGACTGTATTATAAGGTGCTACCAAAGCTTTTCTGAACAATATGAAACAAACATGTTTACAAAAGCATGTACTGTTCTTTAACCTCTGCTCTTTTAAATGATTTTTCTTTGCCTTTCTTGAGGACAGTAATATTTGTCACTGACCGGGTGACCCTGTAATATTCTGAAGTCTATCAGACCTCAATTCATAAAGTATGCACTACATTCTCAGTGCTAATAACATTCATTATTGTAAACTAATATAAATGCCTTCTACAGTAATTTTTCTCTTTAAGACCAACTACTGTCATTGCTGAGCAACAGTGGGAGGAGAAGCTTGCTTAGCAAACTAATTTAATTAAATGACCTGTTTATAGCTAGCAATCTGAATAATAACACATCTAGATTCATGGCACAAACATTTAAAGCTAACTTCCTTTGAGTATTACGTTTTTTTTTTACCCCCACAGTAATGCAAAAATACACGTTAAGTATTTACATGGCACAAAGTGCTTGCAGTTCACTGGCCAAGCATTCACATCTGCATTTGCACGTGTTTCTGGCCTTAAAGACACTAATGAAACAAGAACCACCTGCGTTAGGGAGTATGAAAGCAGCTGCAGCCTGAGCAGCATCTGTTGTCACACTAAAACCTTCAATAAATTCATCAAGTGAATCCTCTCATATATTGCCAGTGACCATGACAGCTATTCTTACCTGTTCAAACAAATAAACAAATGGACAACTTCAAATATAGACCTCCAAATGCTAATGTAGGAAGATAGATTTACTTAAAATGTATTGTAAACACATCTGCTATGATAATTAATACAGTAGAATAACTAATAATTTGATAAAGTTGACCACTTGGTTTGTGTTTTAATGCCATGTCAGCCTTTTGTGTGTGTGTGTGTGTGTGTGTGGCTATTTTCATGATGAGTAACGAGTTAAAATAATAAATAACAGTCACTTAAAAACCTATGTAATATTTTTAAAGTTTGCTTTAGTTAAAAACTCCAAAACTGATTCCGGGTTGATTCTGTTAAAAAAATATTCAAGATTTAATTATTTAATTTTCAAGATATAATTTGCTAAGAGAATTCAAATCTAGCACAATTTTATAAATATGTTTAAGAAATATTAGACTACGGCACAACTACTGTTTATTTACCCTCTTTAATGCCATATTAGCATCAAAGGCTGTATTCATGACAAAAACAAAAAAATTACAAAATACAGTTAAATTTAAAAGCATAATACAATAAAAACCAAATAAAATCCTTCAGTTTAATGTTTGAGATAAAGTTGACTGTAAAATTATTATAGATTTTATTTACAATGTTTTTTTAAATACTGTTTTATACAATTTTAGATACATTTACATATTAATTTGCAATTATTATTACATATTATTCTTCTGCAGTTATCTTATGTTTTAGTTTGTGACTATACAGTTCTGAATAAAATAAGAAAATAATCACATGAGATTATCAATATTAAATGTTGAATTTACTGTATTATATAAAAATAGCTATTACTAAATGGAGATTTAAAATGTAACATTTTCATCACATTTTTAGCAAAACAATTAAGTGATAATGAATAAAATGACAAGATATCATAGTTTTATTGTATATATTATGTGGCAAAATATTGTATTTTGTGTAAATCGGATTACCACTGTAAATAACCAACAAACTCATGATGCCATAATAAACATGTACACTGTAAACTAAAGATTTTTAGACTACATTTTACAAGAAAATACTATGTCAGTTTTTGTTTCAAATTGTGTTCAAATGTGTTACTTGCTGTTTCTTTGTAATTCTTTGCAATTTCAGTGTGAAAATGGTTTTTACACTAACATTTTTCAGTCTAGGCTCTCATTTATTTAATGGTTACGTATTTTATGAATAGCTCAGCCAATCTTGATCAGAAATATGCGATCCATTTCATACTGACCCTGTTTTATATTACAGCCAGACAGGATGTGACGTTAGGAAACTGAAGCAATACAGATTATGTAACAAGACTGGAAAAACTGTGCCATTTATAGCCTCGGCTGCAAGGATCATATATAGTCTTTTCAATAATCTCATTATTGCAGATGCACATTCAGTCTAAATATTCCACTTGGCAGACTGAACACAGTTTTATATATTCAGTGTCCGTGCATCTGTGTTGGAGGAAGGCATGTGTGAAGGAGGGCGAGCGATTGTTTATGGCTGGATGAGTGGGGCGATGTTTTGATCAGGCCTGAAAGAGCAGGAACTGCTTGAGTATGCAGTGACCTTCTGAACGCTTCAATCTCCACACCGCTCACTCCATTACATTATGCAGAGCAAAAGACTAAACCAAGAGCCAATCGAGCATGAGGGAAATATTCGTTTGCACTGCAGAGGGATCAAATATGCATAACTTTCTTGCAGAAAAACATAAATGCAGTAAAATCCTTGTTTACCATAGATACTAGAATGAAATGTTCACTCACAAATGAAAATTCTGTCATTTATTCAACCTCGTATCATTTTTTTATGACTTTCTTCTGTGGAACACATTCTTTCTTCTGAAGAATGTTTCAGCTGTTCAATGAAACTCAATGGGGACCAAATTTTTCTTTTGTGTTCCACAGACAAACAGGTTTGGCATTATGATTTTATTCAGACAGAACTATGGTTGTCATTGTAAAAAAAGTGAAAACACACATAAATATGATAGTGGATGATCAAAGTGCAACATAATATCATATATTCTCAAACAAAATTGTTCATGCGAGTTGTATTCCTCCAAAGTCTACTCTCCGCCACACTAGTCATTAAAAAAACATGACGTTGGCTGGCTCCCTCCTCCTCTCTCTTACTAATGGAAGGGTAACCACACCAAAAGTGAAAGTGGAAAGAGGTAAACTTTCTCCTCCAACCGGACAAACATGTCACTCTGTGACAAAGTCTGTTGGTTTAGAATTGATGCCTTCGGTGGACGACTTTCATGTAATGAGTTTCCTCAAAAGAAGCATTCTCGCTGACCACAACAGAGCACGTTAGTGAGCGAGAGATGCACGACGAATGAAGACGATCAAGAATGTGGTTAAGGTTAAGCGGGTGATCAAGATAAGCTCTTCTCTAACTGCCAAGTGTCAGATTGTAAGCAAAGATTTGGACATGTACCTAGCTTTAATTTTGTTTTATTTTGTATTTTCAATTTAAATTAGTTTTAATGGTTCAAAAACAGTTTTTACTATATCTGTATTTTTTTCAGCATTAGTTTTAGGTTTTATTTCTTATAACTTAACACAATCAATTGTTTCATTTTCCTTGAACAATACTTAGAAAGTGATAGTTCACCCAAAAATGAAAGTTCTGTCATCATTTACTCACTCTCATGTTGTTCTAAACCTTCTTTTTCTTTTCTTTTTCTGTGGAACATGAAAGAAGGTATTTTGAAGAATGTTCGGAACCAAACACCTTTGTTGCGCATTGAGTTCTGGATGAAAAAAACTAACAAAACAAAAAAAAAAAACATACATTATTCAGAATATCTTATTTTATGTTCCATAAAAGAAAGTCATACAGGTTTGAAACAACATTATGGGTGACTAAATGATGGCACGATTTTCATTTTTAAGCGAATTATTAAATTATTAAAATGTGAACTGTTGCTGGTTGTTTTACAAGATCACCAGACAGACACTTAATTTCTAATAATATTGAGTTGAATACAATAAATAAATTAATGAACAAATAAATGAATAAATAAATGGGTTTTTGTTTGTGCTATAGTGCACATTTATTTATTTATTTTTATTTCTTTGTTTTTATTTAAACTTAATGTAAAAAACTATGAAGAAAAAATAACATGGAAACTTTAATCCAGTTTTCCTGCGTTTTCGATTGTATTTTAATGCACATTTATATTTTGTTTATTTTTCAATTTCAAAGGTTTTTGTTTTACAAACAAACAAATATAAAATAAAAATCTATGAGGAAAAATAAAGAGAACAATTTTAGCACACTTTTTTAGTTTTCGTTAAATTGCAAATGTTTTTATTTTACTTGAAATGAAACAAAAAACACTATGATAGAAATACGAAAAAGGAAAAACTAAAACAAACCTTTCTTGCAAATGTTTGTTTTTATTTTACTCAACAACAAAACGAAAAAAAACGAAAGACAAAAAACAACAGAAAATGAACAAACTTTAATTTTAAAATTTTCATTTGTATTTTTGCACACATTTATAGTTTTAGTTTCTTCTATTTGCTTAACAAAAATAAAAAAAATGATAAAAAATTTGAAATCCCTGAAAATTTTGCTTGCTTGCAAACGTGTTTGTTTTTATTTGACATAACGAAAATATTTGCTTTACTGCTCCTTTTTGCCTTTGCAATAGTTTTTGTTGACAATAACAACCTTGACTGTTGGCTGCTTCAAACTTTCACGCTTTTTCTTTGCATATATCTCTCATTCCCTCTGCTGCTGCATTGAGGGAGGGTGATGCTGCGACGCTGAGATATCTGCAGCGCCATGCAGAAATCAGCAGGGAGAGATTGAAACACACACACACACACACACACACACACTCAAACACACACATATATACATCCATAAAGCACTTATGCAATATAAAAGAAAAACAAGCATTCCAGCAGCACGTTTGAGAACATAAACAAACGCTCACACGCAATCTCTATTTCACTTCACACGTCCAGTGTTGCTCTCCAAACAACTGCAAGTCAAATAATCATCCCTCGGATTCATAATGAATCAGCTCGTTTTCACGTCACGTCCACATAAACAAACCCAGAGCGGTACGAGCGATGCTGCTAGAGGACCAGCCTCACGCGACCAGCAGCATCCCAACATGGACGCCTTTGTTTTGATCGCATTCTCAGTCACCATAAGTAACCATTACCCGCATCTCACCAGACCGCAAACACGCACAGGATTGCAACAAGCCACCAGAGACTCAGACCTCCTTACCATCCTTCGCTCTCTCTAATCGCTCCACAGGAAGGATGTTCAGCCACACCTTGGAGAAAAGAAACCCCTCTGTAACCTCTCCTGCTATCGGTCGGTCGATAACACGACAACAACCCCCCCCGTGGGCCGCAGGATGAGATGGTGAAGTGGAGGCACGTCAGAGCATAACAAGGCTGAAGCTGCATGTGTCTAATGGCGTTCCTTCTGCTTGACAACTCTAGTTGTGGGGTGGGGGGGGGGGGGGGTCGGCTGTGCACTGCAGTTTGACATCAAGAGAAGGTGTGTGTTCTCTCGAGACCAGCATTATTATGCGCTATTATTTAGTATTCACACCTGTCATGCATTTTCTGAGATGACGAGGTGCGGAATGTTTTATTTAGGTTGCATCAGCGTTGCATTCATGCATCTATATGGATACTGTACTTCCTCGAAAACACCGGCATAAACAGTGGTGCAAAGTGCTGATGTGGAGACTGATGGAGTGTTGCCATGGCAACTGAATGTAAAAACGGAAAAGGAGAAAAAGTTGACTGGGCATGAGGAGAGGATAAGAGAGGTTGCAGAGGCTGTCGCCTCGAATCCCAAAGTGAGAAACACGCCAAACATCTGTTCTATTGATTTCCAGGGATTTGATACTACTTCCGAGATGCATGTCAGGAAATGACACCAAAGAAATGTATTTGAAAGAGGGGTTTTTTTTAGCTAACACTGTAAAAAATATATATTTCTTCGAAATTGTAAACAGGGTTATTATCGTTAACTAAAACTGTAACTAAAACCATTAAATCCCATTTTCATCATTTGCAATAAACGTTAACTGAAACTGATAAATACTGAAATAAATATATAAAGGTTTGCGAGCAAGCACAATTTTAAGGTTTTTTTAAATCATATTTTTTATTTTTACTAAACAAAATAGAAGCAAAAACTAAAACTGCAAATGTGTGCAAAAATACAAATGAAAACATTGTTTGTAAAATTTGTTAATTTTCTGTTGTTGTTTTTTTCTGTAGTTTTTTTTCTGTATATGTCAGCAGGCACATATATACATATATACATACATACATACATACATATATATATATATATATATATATATATATATATATATTTTCTTTTTTTTTCTGCAAAAAAAAAAAACTAATAGTATCTAAATTATACTAAAATAACACTGGTTGTAAATAAAACAAAAGATTACTAAAGTACATTTGACAAGAAAATACTTGCGTTGTAATTATTTCTGAAATTTACTGTACTAGCAATTTCTGAGTAAAAATTGTTTCAGGGGGAGATAAAGTTCAAATAAAATGTCCAAAGGGTACGTTTACACAACAACGATTGTAATAAAAATGGAAGCATTTTTTCTTTGCATTTTTGAAAGGTTTCATGTCCAGACAACATCGTCAAAATGATCCCAGTTCACACAGATCCACAAAAATGACAAAAAAAATGCTGCATGTATGCACCCCAGGCCAGTAGTTGGCGACGTCACTTTGTAAAGAACCACTACACGCCTAATCATACACATTCCTATAATCTGAACATGTAATACACACATGCATGATGGCACCGTTTCTCAAGTTCGCGTTTTTGTAGTTCACTCGGATGCGATAATGGTATCGTTTTCAAAAACTTGCACTTTATAACACCGTTTTCAAAAGTTAGCGTTTTCAGGCCCCTAAAACGCCATTTTCATGCAAATGAGCGCCCAAAACACATATAAAGTTTTCCGTTTTTAGTTGAAAACGGTGTCGTGTAAACACTCGCTAACTCTATGACAATAAGGAGATTCACAACACAACTATAACATTAACGACAATATCGTTGGAATCACTTTCAGAGCGATTTCTTTCCAGATGATAAACGATAAAAAACACTGACAGCCAATCAGAATCCAACAGCCTTTAAAGAGTTCGAGCATTTAAAGTGTCAAACGACAAAACTGCAGCGTTTACTTACAATAAACAGAACGTTTACGCCCATTGGTGTGTCGACACTAATATAGTTATTGTTATAGTTATCATTCTTGTTGTGTATGGGTCTTAAATCCAAAAGCGATGTTTTTCAGTGCATGACAGCCAAACAAAGAGAAGCATGTCTCTATTTAAAGTGACAGCGATTGTTTTATAATGACAGACTGCACCTGAGCAGCTGCGAACAAACGTCGCTGAATGGAGGAAAAAGGAAAGCAAAATATCTTAATCCGGGTTATTCATTAACTGTATGGCTGACATCACTTATTTGGACTCTGTGCCATACGCACGCTGATGCAGAGCATTGTTCTGTCTGAGCCTGCATGCATTTGTTAATCATTGTTGCAGTGATATCATCTGTTGTGATGAACTGGATTTGTTCAAATGGGCTGATCTGTGTTTTACATTATGGCGCAAGAAGGTTTAGTTTAGTTTTAAATTACAAAAATATACCACGTTTCAAATCAGTATATCCCAATCTATACCAAGTTTTCTTTCTGAGACAAACTATAACCATGTGCGCTCACTCAAATCATAGCCATTATAAGAAAACCCTCAAGATCTCAGTAAGGTCAGGCAAGCTCTCTCAAACCCTCTTGTTCTCCATCCGGTGTAATTCTCAGCACTGGCTCAGCTCTGCAGGGGTCTAAACGCTGACAGCCTGAGATTAATGCTCTGATCAGGACCGGAGTAACACACACTACTAACCCTGAACCGCCACATCCGTCTTCACACCTGTCTTCTATCTATCCATTATGAGACTATTTATAAATAAAATAATTTAGAAATAATAATGCTAATTTATATACTACAGAACGTATAGATTGTAATGTATTCTATATTAATATAATATCTATTATTCATAATTAAAACATATTGATTATAAACATTATAAATAAATAAAATAATAATATTATATATATATATATATATATATATATATATATATATATAAATTGTTATTATTTTATTGTTTCTTTTAATAGCAATTAATGGTAAATAAGTAAATATGTAAATCTACAAAAAATAATATATTATTTTATATTCATAATTATTTCATTATATTATTTTTTATATTTTATTATTTTAATTTACTTATTACAAGATAAATAACATCATTACTTTATACACTACAAATTATATTTTAAACAAAAATTGTAATATTGATTATAATCATTCAAGATTCTATTTATCATTACAAAATAAGAAATGTTTTATAAATGTATTGATTCATGATAATACCAATTTCAATGATATATATATATATATATATATATATATAAAACGTTGTTACATTAGTACTAATAACAATAATTACAACACTTTATTTTTATTGTCAATAATTAATGATCAAAATATATATAGGCTATGTATCATATGGCATATACATTATTATGTATTTTCTATATTATAATGTTAATATCCATTTCAATAATTCAAAGATTTTCTTGCTATTAATACAAATGTAAAAGTATGTTTACTATTGTTATTTCATTATTCATATTAATATCAAAGGTTATATTATTACTAATAACAATAATAGCAACATATTATTGATCAATATATAATTATCAAAATAAACAATATATCACGTGCATAAAAATATAATGATGTATATATATATATTTGTGATCAATATAAATGTCATTGTTGTTTCATGTAATAACGCTTATAAATAAATAGAAATGAGTAAATAGGACATTACAGGGACTGTAAATCCTTCATGTTAATCAAATTTACTACATAAACCTAATGCTGGACTATGATAACAAAGCTCCCAGACTCCATATCTGTGTGCATGCTGCAGTGTACAGTAGACATACAAGACAAGCCTCACTCACAGAAGAAGAGAAACACTGAATATTATTTGTCATGTAACCCTGTAATTCTTATGCACGAGCACACAATAAATGCTGAGCGACTGATAATGCATTATCCCCACAGTCAGTCTGAAGATGTCACATTGTTGCCTTCACTCACTCACACAGACAGACAGACGAGACACTCGCCAGTAACGTTACGTGCATCCAAAAAACAAAAAACAGGCGCTCTTCGCCTCTCGTCAAATAAAGCCATATGCACGCTCTCAAATATCAATCCGCCCCTTTCACCGCCGCGCTCACCTCCGTTTGCCCTGTTCCCGAGTGTCTCCGCTGCGCTCCGATGCGAAGCCATTCGCAGCAGACGTCTCTAGTGTACACTAATCCCGAGTCTGCTGTCACATGCGAACAGAACCATCAGAACCATCCAAACCTCCTCAGCTCCGCCAGCGAGCGGCGAGGCACGCGATAGTAGATATTGGGCAGCCGGGAAAACAGAAGGTGCACTTAGGCACTATAAATGAACTAAGGATGAGGTCATGGTTCAGGAGGAAAAAAAAAAATGCCGCTGACGTCACCGCCAGCCAATGGCAGCGCGCGGCCCGGGGGGTCCGCTGACGTCAGCGCGCTGATCCGCAGATTAAAGGGACACTGAGGCTTTAAAGCGAGCTGCGCGGTAGGGTTAGTGCGCACTTTGTAGGTCACGCGCTGGACGCGAGTTAAACCTCATACTGAATATTTCCAGGGGGTTCTTTCTTTTCTTTTAATAATATATATGATCAACAAATGAACATATGTGTGTGAACTTTTTTTTTTTTTTAGTTTAATATTAGTCAGATTCAATAGTCCAATCGGCATGCATTTAGTGGGAACGTGTATTGTGTTGTTCAAATTGTATTCACTGTAAAATAAACAACAGTGTTGAACGCCTCTAAACGAGCGCCCTCTGCTGGAGGAGGGAGAGCAGTGGCAGCGGTCATTTTTTGGCAGTGGAGGTCTGTCATCCAGCGGTAAAAGGTTGAATTATATTCTTCAGCATATTTCATTCACTTTTTCAGAACATTTCATTTCAGCGGACACACATGCAAAACATGCAATATTTTTTTCTTCATGAATGTTTCCACCGCAATGTTGTTTCCATTAAATAGAATATCATATACTTGTGTTTTAAAGCAGGTGTTGTTAAACTTTTGATGGCCAGATGCCTCAAAGGCAGCTAGCTATATATTTTCAAATACAATTTTTATTTTTTAATATATATATATATATATATATATATATACACACTGTATATACTGTGTGTGTGTGTGTGTGTGTGTGTGTGTGTGTGTGTGTGTATATATATATATATATATATATATATATATTTGTATGTGTGTATATATATGTATATGTGTGTGTATATATATATATATATACACGTATATATGTATATGTATATATGTATGTATGTATATATATATATACACACACACACACACACACACACATATATATATATATATATATATATATATATATATATTACCTGGTGAATATTCAGTTTCTATTACAGACTCTGTTCATGTTTTCTACCCACCATGAATGTAATGATGTATAAACCTAAAGAGAAATATAAAATGTTGATTTCTGAGCAGTCTTTAGAAAGAAAAAAAATAGATTTTACTTAAACTTATTTATGTATGTATTTATTTATTTCCACATTTTTTCTCTATAAAATGAAATGACTCATAGCTCATTTCATAGCTGTGTTTGTGTTTCCTAAGCACAATTTTAAGTGATATTTTCACATTTTTTACATAATTTACTTCATCGTAAATGGTGCATAGTAATATATCGATCTTCTGTCTGCACAATAAATATTGCAATAATTTTGAATCTTTCAATTTTGTCATTTTAATATTTGTTAAAATGTTAAACTAAATTGTCATAGTTTAACAATTAATAATTAATATTTTGATAATGGAATTTAGTTTAAAGTGGGTCAGGAACAAGAATAAAATAAAATCTAATAAGGAGCAAAAAAAAAAGTTGATATTCACTACAATTCAAAGGTTTTAGATTGGTAAGGTTTTTTAATGTTTAAAAATGATAATAATAATTTCACAATTTTACAATTTAAAATAAGTGTTTTCTATTTGAATATATCTTAAAATGGAATTTATTTCTGTGATCAAAGCTGAATTTTCAGCATCATTACTCCAGTTTTCAGTGTCACATGATCTTTCAGAAATCATTCTAATATACTGATTTGCTGCTCAAGAAACATTTCTGATTATCATCATTGTTGGAAACAGTTGTGTACAGTTTTTTTTTTTTTTTTTTGATGAATAGAATCTTTAAAGGAAAGCAGATATTTTGAATTGTAAGAATATTTCACAATATTACTGTTTTTGCTGTATTTTGGATCAAACAAATGCAGGCTTGGTGAGCAGAAGAGACATTTTTTTCATAAACATTAATCTAAAATCTAAAACTTTTTAACAGTAGTGTACATGACCTAGTGTAATGCACATACTTTATAAATAGAACTACTGTAGATAAAAATGGGAGCAAGTTGCATTGCATAAAGTTGCATATCATGCAAAATACCCTGCAGGTCAAGGTTACTGTTTCACAGCTGCATGAGAGAGAAGCATTGTATGCTCAGGAAAGTAATACTTTAGGCTATGATGAATTAACCAAGTAATAATGAACAAACCAAGTAGATTATTTGACTGACTTTTATTAAAAATCATGGAAAGTTGTGTGGGAATCATTTAGGCAGTTGGCATTGTCAAAAATGTGTAAACTCTCTGTATAACCTGACTTTTCTCACAAGGTCACTGACAGCGGTATTCAGACAGAGAAAACTAAGTAAATATAGAGTTAATGATCTAAAGAAAGGCCAATATTCAGCGGCCTTCAGGAACTGATCATTCCTGCATTCCTACACTGAAGCTGAAGCATTTAAAGAATTTAATATAAAATATCTACATGACCCTGTTTCGGAATATTGTTTGCACATATCTACCAATAAAGATGGTCATTAAAGATTGAAATAACACTTAAAACAAAGGGAATAAAGCAAGAATTTTGTTTTACAAAGGCAAGGTTAATCTCTTTCTCTTGAAAGCGTATCTGAAAGTTATGCTTCACCGCACAGAATCCATTCTTGTGGTTAATGGATTATTATTAGTGGTGATTGTAAAAGCAAACACCACTATTAACTTTGGAGCCGCTGCGCTGACACAGAAAGTGTTTTTGCATTTATAAACACAAGACATTATCCACGCACATTTATCCGGTGCTAGTCCTGTACTTCTGGGGTACAAAACTTTGTCAGGGGCCCCTGTCAGTGTGCTCATAAAAAACCCCAAAATGAGCTAGAGCTTGTCAACAAACAACAGTGAATTGAAACAGTCGGTAATATAATTTAAAAGAAGAAGAAGAAGAAGAAAATTACAAACAATAGGATACGTACAACAGAAAAAATACACTAATTAAATGAACAATTTAGCGTACTAAAAATAATTACCTACTATACAGAAATTTAATACAATTTCTTCTTTTGCCTTTTTGGGTAACCAAACAATTGACAGTAGCCACTGAATTCCACATTATGGAAAAAAGTACTATGGAAGCCAATGGCTACTGTCATCTGTTTGGTTACTGACATTCTTCAAAACATGTTCTTTTGTGTTCAACAGAAGAAATAAATTCAAACAGGTTGAGGCTGAGTAAATAATGACAGATTTTCATTTTTGGGTGAACTATCCCTTGAAATGACACAGGCAGCAGCAGATTTATTAGGCTGCTGTCACTTTAAGACTGAATGCACAGATCCAATATTTTTTGTTTATGTTCATTACTAACTGTTTATGTTCATTTATGACATAGCTGGCTGCATTTAGGTGAAAACTCACCTCTTTCGACATATTTTTGTGTATTTGTCCATTTAAGCGCACACCCTAAGCCCAAAGTACCCAAATACTTGTTTTCGCTCCGCCTCGAATTGCGCACACAAAAAGCCACCTGGGCAACAGCCTCTCTTTCACAACTCAGTGAGCTTTTTTCTTTTTTAGTATTAAGCACATCGGACAGGAGACTGTACAACATGTAACTGTCACGGTTCACGGGTCTGTGTGTTCATCTTGCGTCTCTGTCTGGTGTGTGTGCGTCGTCATCTAGTTAGCGCAGCTGGTGGTTTAATCAGAGCGCACCGGCTGCAGCTCGTTGCGCTGCCTATATCTGGCTGGTGCTTTCAGTGTGTGTTGTCAGTTCGTTAATTATGTCATGTTTCTTGTCAGCTCTCTGTGTTCCTGCTTCACGTCCTGCCTGCACTGGATTAGTCGGCACTCACCTTGGACTTACCTGCACAGAGTTGGATACTCTTCACTGAGCAAGAGTATGTTGTCTGTTCTTTGCTGTTACTAATAAACTTATTATTGCACTCACACTTGGATCCTCGACTCCTCATTGTGATTGTGAGAACAGAACTCTAGCACTCTCTATTCTAATTTTATTTTAATTTTTATTTAAAAAAATACACATTCGACCCTCCATCAATTGCATATTTATTCTCTAACTGCTAGCTTTTCTTGTAAAACTAACACTAGCTTTCTTTTTTCTATATTCTGTCTACTCGTTTTCTTGGTTGGAATTCGGAAGCGCAATGGGACATGTTCTTATATGGCCTTTCTGATGCCATCAAGGACGAGATCTATCTATAAGCAGAGACGCAGGGAGAGGGGACTGTGTTTGTATTGTGGAACTGCCGGTCACATCGCTCTGCATTGTCCAGTAAAAGCCAGTGCCCGCCAGTAGGTAAGAGGTTACTGGCGTGTGGGATTGCTCTTAACAAATCCTCTTTTTCAGCCACTCATCTTCCGGTAAAGCTGAGGATGCAGTCATTGACTTATGATTGTGAGGCTTTAGTGGACTCGGGAGTGGAGGGTAATTTTTTAGACATTGGTCTCGCTCAAAGCATCAAGATACCAGTGGTGGCACTCTCTCAGCCCATCTCTGTGGTTGCGCTAAATGGTCAGCCTTTACCCTCCGTCACACATGCCACTGCCTCTTTGACTCGTCACCTCTGGACAACACTCAGAGAATATTGACTTTCTGCTGACCGACACTCCCACTGCTCCTGTGGTTCTGGGACACCCCTGGCTCGTGCTCCATAATCCTCATATAAACTGGGGCAAAGATACTGTTTTTGCTTGGAGCGAATATTGTCATGCTTCCTGTTTGTTGTCTGCATGTTCTCCTGTGTCTTGTTCTGTGTTTCAGGATGATCACGCTGACCTGTGTAATGTGCCATGTGAGTACCTTGACCTGAAGGGAGTGTTCAGTAAGTCTCGGGCTGCCTCTCTACCTCCGCATCGTCCCTATGACTGTGCGATAGATTTATTATCAGGTATGTCTCCGCCTAAGGGCAAGTTATATTCGCTTTCCACTCTTCGTCCACCTTCTCTGACTACCTTAACCTCCACCAAGACTGCCTTCAGGTGGTCCAGTGCAGCAGATGCTGCATTCTCCAAACTCAGAAGCTGCTTCGTTTCAGCTCTCATCCTTGTTGCCCCTGATCCGTCCCAGTTGACGCGGTCCTATCCCAGCGGTTTTGTCCGTGGTTTTGACCATGGTGGACCGGTTCTCGAAGGCAACTCATTTCATTCCTCTGCCTAAATTACCGTCTGCCAGAGAAACAGCGGTTGCTGTCATTGACCACGTTTTTTGCATACATGGCCTCCCAATGGACGTGGTCTCTGACAGAGGTACTCAGTTTGTTTCCAAATTTTGGAGAGAGTTTTGTAAATTGCTGGGGACGACTGTTAGTCTTTCTTCAGGGTTCCATCCCCAGAGTAACGGTCAGACGGAGAGGGCCAACCAAGATTTAGAATGAACATTGCTATGTTTGGCTTCTCAGAACCCCTCCTCTTGGAACCAGCAACTCTCATGGGTTGAGTACGCACATAGCTCGTTACCAGTCTCAGGTATGGGCCTATCTCCTTTTGAGTGTAGTTTAGAGTACCAGCCACCACTTTTTCCGAGTATGGAGTCCGAAGTCGCGGTTCCCTCTGCCCACGCCTTTGTCCAGAGGTGCCACCGCACCTGGAGCAGGGCCAGACAGACCCTCCACCAGGTGGGGGTGCGCACCAAGGTTTAGGCCGATCGCCACCGGTCGAAGCCTCCCATCTACGTCGTGGGTCAAAAACTGTGGCTTTCATCTAAGAATATTCCTTTCCGAACCGTCAGTAATAAACTTGCTCCCAAATTTATTGGCCCATTTACTGCCACCAAGATTATTAGTCCCGTGGCAGCCTGCCTCAAACTTCCTCCGGCGTATAGGAGAATTCATCCGGTGTTTCATGTATCCAAATTAACGCCGCGTCTCGTAGATGGGGAACCAGCTTATTCGGTAAAACGTATTCTGGACTCGAGGCGGAGGGGACAAGGATTTCAGTACTTGGTGGACTAGGAAGGTTATGGTCCTGAGAAGAGAAGTTGGGTGCCTGCTAGAGACATACTGGATCACTCTCTCATCGAGGGGTACTGTCACGGTTCACGGGTCTGTGTGTTCATCTTGAGTCTCTGTCTGGTGTGTGTGCATTGTCATCTAGTTACCGCAGCTGCAGCTTGTTGCGCTGCCTATATCTGGCTGGCGCTTTCAGTGTGTGTTGTCAGTTCGTTAATTATGTCATGTTTCTTGTCAGCTCTCCGTGTTCCTGCCTCACGTCCTGCCTGCACTGGATTAGTCGGCACTCACCTTGGACTTACCTGCACAGAGTTGGATACTCTTCACTGAGCAAGAGTTCTTTGCTGTTATTAATAAACTTATTATTGCACTCACACTTGGATCCTCAACTCATCATTATTGTGACAGTAACATTACATGATTTGGATGTTACATAGGAAAAGCGACAGCGCAACCAATTTAAAGGAATGAAACGGCATGCGAGATGGTGTTTTCATAATCGTTGGAAGCCAAAATCAAAAGTGAACCTAAAATTTTATTAATTAATATAATTATTATTTTTTATTAAAAGCCCTAGTCATTGAATCATCTTTGAGAGAAAAGGGGGCCCCCTGGTGGTTTGGAGGCCCTACGCAACTTGTGTACTTTGTGTATAGAGAAGACACTGATTTTGTACTGTAGCACAGGCATTAGGTGTATATCACACATAAAGCGGGGCATTAGTTTACTGTTGGGAATTTGTTGCATCACGCTGCATCCAGTGTAGATAGCATCACTGATTATAAAGGGATCCTTTGTCGTTTGTTGTGTTGCGTCATGCTGCTCACACCTGGTGCAAGTATAAAAATATCCATTGGGTGTTTCTCAAATGGAAGTTTGCATCCTAGTGAAGATGCATCCTTTCTAGTCTAGTTCTCATGAGGCTTCAAGGCTACAGTACTTCTCAGCAATAAACGCTAGAATGAGGCACTTTAATAAGTGAATACTTTATATTGAAATGCAGTACAAGTAATGATAAACTTCAGTGGTTTACATTACACAAATTTAGCATTAATTTACAACAGAACAAAAGAAAAAGCATAAGTTAACATCCAAAATCATTTTTTGTCTTGCATTACAAAATGAAACTGGATGAGTTCAATGGCAATTCATTTTGAGCTAATTGTTTTTCTTGAATTGGAATCTGAAAAGGATTGTGGGTAATTGAAGGACCCAAAGGATACACCTGATGCGTCCTTCCAAACAGGCCGAAGACTGCCTACAAAGGATCCTTCAAACAGAGATGTCCTTCGATAGGGTTGATAACGTAACAGCCAAGATAGGCAGTCTTACAAGGATGCATCCTTCCGTTTGAGAAGCACGCATTGTCTATAGACCTTAGTCAGGGTGGCACCATATTTAGTTTTTGACAGGAATGAAAACGAGGCTGTGAGGGATAGAAATACAGTGTGTTCGATGGACTGTATTGTTGTTTAACCAGGGTCAGCTGATCAAACGCACTGTACACAAAAAACAAAAAAAAGTTGTGAAAATTACGTGATGTAGCACCTTTGTGTGTGCCATTTCATCCTCGTTAAATTCAATATGGTGTCTTACCTGTCTAAGTGTGATAACACTTTTACGTTTGTACAAAAAATTTTCACATTACAGTACTTGCGAATTGTAATCCGTTACTGATTCCAAATTACATGACAAAATTGTAGTTATAACTAGTGCTGTCAAACGATTAATCGCGATTAATCGCATCCAAAGTAAGTTTTTGTTTACATAATATATGTATGTGTACCATGTTTATTTATTATGTATACATAAATACACAAACATACAGTATATATTTTGAAAATATTTACATGTTAATATTTTTATACATTTATATCATTATATATATATAAATATATTTAATATATAAAAAAATTTTCTTAAATATATACAGGCATGTGTTTGTATTTATATAAACATAATAAACAAACACAGTGAACACTCATATATTGTGTAAACAAAAACTTTTATTTTGGATGCGATTAATTGTTTGACAGCACTATTAGTAACGTAATCCATTACATTGCATATTTTAGATAATATAATCAGACAACTTTTTGATTACTTTTTGACCTAACTCATTTCATTTTAACACTTCTTAAAATTAAAATGATTTTTATAAATCCAGTGGTCAAATTCCGTCACAGTTTTCTTATAGCCACCTGACAAGTGACTGGTCTTTTTGTGAATGCCAGCAAAACTGGAAGACTTTCTCAATGTATCTAAGCGGTAGGCTAGTTTTTTAAAGGAACATTTAAATGAAGAATGAGGGGGAATCAATAAATTATGAATAATTTATTGCTTTTGTGTGAATATGTAATCATGTAATCAGTAAAAAAAAATAACTGTAATCTGATTACAAGTATTTTAAAATGTAATTTAATCTGATTACTAGCTTAATTTTTGGAATCTGATTATGTAATCCAGATTAAATGTAATCAATTACTACACAGCACTGTCCACACGATTGGGAATTTCACATGGCCACGCAGATTTCATGAAGGTTTCGAGTTGGTTTCTATGCTGCTCAGCAGAGAGCTGCTTGGTGTGTATTGAAAATAAGAATTTCACATTTCTTGTTCTGTCATATAAGAAGAAAAAGTGAATCAAGAGAGGTTGAGTTTACGATATGATCTGTATGTTTGTGCTGTAGGCTTCTTTGTTTACGTGAAGCCAATTCAAAAAAGAAAGCAGAGGGACTGGTTTTTAACTGAAGCTGATAATAACCTCCTTGAGAGGAACCACCCAGACCCAGGAGACACGGGACAGTGACAGGGTCTGTAGGCATCTCTCCATGACCCTTCACAGATGACTCTGAGAGCCATGTCATACAGTCATCAAAGTCAACACTGAATCTCCAAGAAAAGCTTCAGAACTTGCGTGCAAACATGGTAATTCCTCTCATGGGCATTGCGCAAGTATAATTAGTACTATTTTCATCCCGAATTTAAGTAAACATGTTCAGAATAGGGGTTTAGGAATCAACAGGAAGAGAAAGATTACAATGGTGAATAACAACGAAATGAGTGTATAGTGTTGGGCCGATGAGTTTAATACAGTATGTAACACAGTAAACATTTTACCACCTCATAATAATGTACATCTTCTTAATTAATAAACATATCTTCTTAAGTAGATGAGGATATAATTATTTCATTATAGAGAATTGTAGGGGAAAACTATATATATATATTGTGACGGATCGTTGGCCCTCCCCCTCATCATCATCACCACCCCGTCCCTTATTCGCCGCCCTTCACCAGGCTCCCGACTGGAGTGGGTGGATGAGAGGAGGGGCGTGGGATCAACGCGGGCTGGCGGCGTGTGATGAGGCACAGCTGGACTGAATGAAGCCTCATCACCGCCGCTGTTAAATGCCCAGCGCGCCTCTCCTCGAGAGACCGGTCTCTTCCCCCGTGCATGCACGCTGGTGTCCTCGTGGGTCCAGGAACGGTGCGTCGAGGGACATCGCGCCACCGGAGATGTGAGCTTCAGAACCCGCGGTCCGGGAGAACGGCGCACCCGTATTACGGCCGTCAGGCCAGGATGCCGGGCCGATCAAGTCCCGTCAAAGGCCGAGGAAGAAGAGGAAGAGCCGCCGCTCAGAAGAAGCCGCCGCCCCTCGTAAACCGGACCAGAGCGGGAGCGCGTGCGGCCACCGGACTCCGCCCCTTCCCTGGACCCTTCGCCTTTGGAACACTGCCCTCCTTCACGAGCCCCGCAGCACAACGAGGACACCAGATCCCCCCGTTTTGTTGGACACTTCTTCCCCTGGACACTTTATTTTAGTAATTTTGTTTAATAAAAGCCTCTCCGAGGCCTGACGCCACACCCACTGTGTCTGTCGTTGGCTCCTCCCGTCACTATATCTATCTATCTATATATATATATATATATATTTCCATTTTCATGTGTTGTATTGTAATATATTATGAAAAAACATAGATCAAAATTTTTTTTTTTTTTTTTAAATATTAATTTAGTAATTCATATCATATTACAAAGCTTGGGACCAGTACAGTTTTTAATGTTTTTAAAGAAGTCTCTTATGCTCACCAAGGCTGCATTTATTTGATCAGAAATACAGTAATATAGTGAAATGTTATTACAATTTAAAATAATGGTTTTCTCCTTTAACATATTTTAAAATGTAATTTATTCCTGAGATGCAAAGCTGAATTCTCAGCATCATTACTCCAGTCATTTTGGAGCCTGTGATCCTTTTTTTTAGGATTCTTTCATGAATAAAAAAATTAAAAAGATCAGAATTTATTCAAAATAGAAATCTTTTGTAACAATATTTTGGGGTCAGTTTTTTTTTTTTTTATTATTTTTTTTTTAAAGAATTGAATTCTTTTATTCAGCAAGGATATGATATATATATATATATATATATATATATAAAATAACAGAAAATACGTATATTTTTTATTCATTAAAGAATCCTGATAAAAAAGTAGCTTATCACAAGTTCAAATAAATATTAAGCAGCACAACTGTTTCCAATAGCCTACTGATATTAAATCAGCATATTAGCATATTAATTGACTTCTGAAGGATCTTATATTACATATAGCCTATATTTCATGTTATGTTTGGACATAGGCCAATATATATAGATGTAGGAGCTTTGTGTGGGAGTTATGCAAATCTTCATCAGAATGGCCCGCTGGGAATAAAGCAGAAGTGTTTAGGGGCAAATAAAAGGAAGTTTCAGTCCCCTAAAATGTTAACCATAACAGTTACAGTAAAGTTTCATAAGGCCTGCATTATATAGCCTATCACCCATTCATAACAATTTCTAGGCTATATCTTGCATTAAATATTACAAGGAAGTAAAACGTAAAGTCCTGTACGTTTTGCAGGGTCTCGTTGGATATCACCACAACTGTTTCCCACACTCCCATATGTTTGGGCTCTACAGTGGCCAGTTTAAAATAGTGGACATTATAACTTCCTGGGGGCGGAATGCAGTGATTATTTCTGGCGATGTAGTGAAGCGTAGTGTGAAGCGATGGGTTTCCGTTCAGCAAAGGAGGAACATGAACACTGCTCACATTAACAGCAGCATTAATCTGGTGACAGAAGTCCGTCAGCTCCACCTTCTGCAAGAGTTCACACCTCTCACATCAGTGCTCGGCGCAGTTCAAGAGTTTACACAGAAGCTCATCGTTGAGAAAAGTCGCGGGGAAACTTGTCTGAAGATGATTTGAAGATCGGCTGCTCGAGAATATAGCCTGTACGATCCGTGAGAGAAGATGGGATGTCTTTCTATCAAAACTGTTTGTAAGGGCACAGCGCTTCTGATCTTTGTCCTTCTTCTGGTAAGAGAAGTTCTTTATTTTGCATAGCTTATATATAGGCGGTATCAGTATAATGTCCGAATGTATTGATAAAACAAGTTCACGCGAGCACTTGTGGCTGTTAACTGTTGATGGTCTTGCCTGCAAAAGAAAGATAACTTATATTTTGTTGGTTAAAAGACACGTCCAATATTATTGTGTCCAATATTTTTTATATTTCCATATCTTTCGTCCATGGTAACAAATTAGTTTTGAAACACTTACCATAGTTTAACCAAGGTAGACTATTTGTTGTAAAACTGTTGTTATACTGTAAGATACAACTTGTAGTCAGTACGTCAAAAACACATTTACTAACACTTTTACTATAATAAACCATGGTTAATTTTCGTAAGGGTTGAGACAACAAAACACTCAAATGTAGCCTAACAATATCATTGCATTTCCTAAAATATCAAAACTATAGTGGCATTTATTTTAATGACAAGTTGAAGTTTGGTAAATGTATACGATAAAACAGTATAGGCTACCTTTATACTGAAGTCATTTTGTTGTTTTCTGCTCAAATATATATGTTGGATGTGATATCTATCTATCTATCTATCTATCTATCTATCTATCTATCTATCTGTGTGTGTGTGTGTGTTTGGTTATGTAGAATGGCCCAAAACAGGCAATAACAAAGCGTATTGCATTTCATAAATTAAAGTTTCTATCTGAAATGTCACCAAAAGGTTTTAAAGGACAAACAAATTTAATGTTCAAAATTAATTTGGACACTTATCAACTGTTAGTGGATCATGCCACTCTCATAAAAAGGTTTCCTGCAAAAGCTGTTACAGCCGCGGTACACTTTTGTACCTTCTTTCCCCTTAAAATATGCATATTAGTAGCTTATACGTACATATTAATACATAAAGTGTGCATATTAGTAAAAACGTACCACTCCAGTGACAGATTTTGAACCTTTTATTCTGAGAGTGTAGTTAATATGATGAACCCGTGGTTATTCTGCTCGGACACCTGTGTGAATATGAGGAGAACTGACTTCATCCACTTAAACACCCGTTTATTAAAACCAATCAACAAACAAAAAAAGTGTCAAAAAGTTAGTTCTGAGATGCCTGCGTTTATATATGTGACCCTGGAACACAAAACCAGTCTTAAGTCGCTGGGGTATATTTGTAGCAATAGCCAAAAATCTTTTATGCCAAAAGTCATTAGGATATTACGTAAAGATCTTGTTCCATGAAGATATTTTGTAAATTTCTTACCGTAAATATATCAAAACTTCATTTTTGATTAGTAATATGCATTGCGAAGAACTTCATTTGGACAACTTTAAACGCGATTTTCTCAGTATTTTGATTTTTTAGTTGTATCTCGGTCAAATATTGTCCTATCATAACAAACCATACATCAATGGAAAGCTTATTTATTCAGCTTTCAGATGATGTATAAATCTCAATTTAGAAAAATTTACACTTAAGACTGGTTTTGTGGTCCAGGGTCACATATTGTTGTACAGTATAATCAATCATATATGTATACATTTTAACTCTGCTTTAAGTGTCTAAATAGATAAAGTACATTCTGGGTTCACTGTTATGAAATAAAAGTGCTGAAAATAAAACCATTTGCTGGTCTCTAATATCTAATTCAAACACCAGATTCAGGATTCTGGATCAGCTGCGAAGAACCAGTTACGCTTTGTTTGAAATTGTCTCCAGACTTTATCTTCATTGGCTGATTTACATCAAGATTATCCTCATTTTGTGTGTCTGACAATCTTCCTGAGAAGTTTGTACTTACTGTACGAAGTCGGAATTGTAATATGACGTGTTTTATGACATGTGATGCGACTGGAATAAATGCATATAAATGCATATAACTTTTTTTCTCTCTTTTTACTTATTGACAAGATTGATGCAACAAAATTAAGAGTAAAATAAAATACATATTAAGTCTGTAATAAACACTTTAGCAATTTGTCAATGTTTAAATTACTAAATAAGTACTGCATATTGCATTGCACTGCACATTTTCTTTCTGGTGAGAGAGCTTCAAAAAGGACACAAAAGCACCTCAGAAGCATCATAATGTTGGTCCATATGAGGTGCAGTATTTTCCTAGCTTTCTAAACTCATACGATAAGCTTTGTTTGATGAACAGACTCAAATTTGCATCATTGAGTCAAGTTTAGTGAGTTAAGAAAAAACGGAATCAGTCCAAATCTTAAACAAATCGACTTAAACAAATTTATTTAAAAGATTCAGCCTTAAAACAAATGTATATATACACATTTGATAACATGATCCTCTCATGCTTCCCTCATATTTCTCACACGGACAATAAAATTATAGTTTTTTGGTGTAAACTACTGCTTTGTGAAAAAGAAGCGGTCTTAATTGAATTAAATGGGCACTTGTAGTGTACTTCACATTTTAAAAAAACTGGAATGGAATGAAACTTAAGTGTACTTAAAGAGAGTTCACTTTCCTGTATCTTAACACTTAAGTACACTTTTAAAATATGAATTTTGTATTAATGTCAAATTTTTACTTTAAAGTACACTTAAACCATTAAGTTTTAAGAATATTTTACCATTTATACATTTATTTTGATGTGTCGACTAGCATACTAGAGCACATGTAAAGTTCTTGATATTCATTGCTATTTGATATTACATGTAAAGTTAATATAATTTAATGTACTAAATTGCAACTTCATCACTGACATGACATACAAGTTACAATAGAAATGACTTTAGTTTACCTTGAATGTTTGTCAGTACATTCGTATGTAAGCTGGTTTCTGCTACTGAATAAAAAATAAAAATAAAACAAGGTATCAGACTTTTTTCCTCGCAATTCTGAGAAACTTGCTGTTGTGAGAAACAAGTCAGAATTATGAGATTTAAACTTGTAAGAAATAGCCACAATTCTGAGAGATAAAGTCACAGTTGCAAGATATAAACTTTCAATTCTGACTTTATAACATGCAGTTGAGAGTTATAATGTCAGAATTATGAGATATAAAGTTGTAATTGTAAGAAAATAGTCTGAGAAGAGAATAATGAGAAGAAACATCTTTTTTATTTTTATTCAGTGGCAGAAACAGGCTTCCATACATTCGGCAGTACACTTTAAACGTGTTTCAAAGACAATAGAAAAATTATGAAATTACTTATAAAGTTGAACTTAAGTCCTACTTAAGTGGGTCAAAAAATCACTTAGGTTCACCTATTTGCATTTAATATAAATGTAAGTAAATACATTTCCGAAAGCATTGCATTCAGTTCACACTTAAGTAGATTCATGTAAAGTATATTATTTCCATAATAAATCCTCTTTTTAAAAGTATGCTTCTTTTTTGCAAGGGTTCCTTAAGGTTTTCTTAGACTATGACCTGTTGAGAAATCATTTTGCCAGATCTGAATGGAAAGTAGGTGGAATTACTTGGAACAAATGCAAATGTGCTTGTTGTTTTTAGAGGCTGAGAGCATGAGAGCTGAGTTTTTTGAATCACCATATCAACTGACTTGACAGTTTTCCAGTTTCTGATAAATTACAATTGTAGGCCGTAAAATGTTTATTATGACTGCTGCAACATAATTGCCAGCTCTTAGCCAATAATAACAAATGATGTAGCTGGTTACTGAACATATTTTAAGGGTTATGAACCACCTCTATCCTGAGAGTTAAACAATAAGGTCTCAAAAAGAACAGAAATTGGCCTTGTGTCCGTATCAAAGTGTGAACCTGAGTCTCAGGCCAGACAGTCTGGGGTCACGGTGCTGGAAAGCCCAGTCTTAAGAAGTTTACTTCATTCTTTTCCTGTTATTCTCACCACTTGATTGCTTCGGCCGCCCTGTTCTCCCGGCCCACAGGAAGTTGTACTGCTTTCAGGCCTGCTGTTTCGGCCAATGAGTTCAGCACACAACAGTATCCTAGAAGGTCAGGAATATATTTACCAATCAGACCAAAATGCAGCAGCAGCTTTGATTGGGCCTGATAGTTCAGCTCCCACTTTTTGTAATTAGTGGCTCTTATTGTGGTTAAATTGTAATTTTAAGTAACAGTATAATTCAATATATCTACCATTTGTTTGGTCTAAAGCACGTTTTTTTTTATTCACTAAACAGATTATGAATGATTATTGACTTAAATTTTTATTTCTTACTCACATAACACTGTTGTTTGACTATTTTTACTATATCACTGACAAGCTTCGCAATTCGCGCTCAGAATCGATATTGAACGTGATATTGTGTAGTTTGTCAGTGAACTACGGCTCTGTGTATTAAATGCTTCTCCATTTGAAAACAGGTGATGGAGATTTATTAATAATCACAGAACCGGCTTTACTGACGAGATGCACATGACAATCGCATGCAATATATCATGCAGCCCTACCGTGAACACACACTCGGCAGCCAATGCAGCAGCACCAGGGGGGCAGTTGGGGGTTTGGTGCCTTGCTCACGGGTGTCACCTCAGTCGTGGAATTGAGAGCACTGGACATTCACCTTCAATCCCTGCCAGACCTGAGACTCAAACCCACAACCTTCGGGTTAAAAGTCAGACTCGCTAACCATTAGGCCACGACTGCCCCACAATTATATATAATATCATATATATATAAAATATATATTATTATATATAATGTAATAATAGAAATATATAATACTATATGTAATGTAATTAATAAATAAATTAGTGCTGTCAAGCGATTAATCGCATCCAAAATAAAAGTTTTTGTTTACATAATATATGTGTGTGTACTGTTATAAATACACACACACATACAATATATGTAAATATATTTAATATATAAACATAACATTTTTCTTAAATATATACATGCATGTATTTGTATTTATATATGCATAATATGTGTGTATACTGTGTATATTTATTATGTAAACAAAAACTTTTATTTTGGATGCGATTAATCGCGATTAATCGTTTGACAGCGCTAAAATAAATACAACAACAACAACAATAATAATAATAAAACAAATATAATAAAAATTAAACATTAAAACACTGTTTCAATAGTATAAAGACATGAACAATAATGTGTAATAATTTAATTAAATATACTGTAATAAAAATATACAATAATATACTATATATATTGTAATAATATAAATATTGTATAAAATATATAATTAATAAATATAATAAATATAACATGATTAAACAAGTAAATAAATACAACAACAGTAACAACAACAAATAATATAATGAAAAAGTATGCCAAGTGTAAGAGTTATATGCAACTTTGTTGCCATGACAACATAATGACTAAAATTGTAAAGCAACTATAAAAATGACAAGGAAAAATTTCATAGCTCAAATAATATAGAAGTTTTAGCAGAAAAAATGAATGTACTGTAAGTGTTTTTTTTTTCTTTTTCATAAAATTATATGCTTTACATTTCTGTTTTTAAATCCTCCATTCACTTCCATTGTAAGTGCCTCACTGTAACCTGCATTTTTGCATTTTGTAAAGGTGTGATGAGTCAAAATGTTTGTGGTAATAATCAACATTATGCCACAAATGACTTGAACTGAACACGGAATATTCCTGGAATTCCTAGCCTCAGTCTCCATTGAAACGAACTGCATAGAAAAGAGCAACCAGTCCGATTCTCCTCATGTGTCCAGCGGTGGAAATGAAACCATATGAGTTTAGATCAGCAGGATGACAGTCATTTTGAAATGAACTATTCATGCATGGCTATGTTAGTGGTTTATTTCTTGCCCTTGTTGTTACGTGTTTTCTCTTTAACAATTTGCATCTCTAAAGTCGCCAACTTCCCTTTGCTTCTCACGAAATCATTTTAATATGATGCAGGGTTATTTGGTTTATTGTGCAGTTGGTTTGATAAAAAAGATGTGTACTATTTTGCCAAATATAAGGAAGGTTTTGCCCCTATATTGTCCAGACGGGTTCAAATCTTGACTCTTATTTAGACAAAGCAATAAAATAATTAAATACTGTATTAGCATAGTCAAATATTTTTCTCTTACAAACAATTTTTCCATAGCCCTGATAAGGCAAGTGATGCAAATTTCATTTGGAAAAACAAATTCAGTGTTTGCAAGCCTCTTTATGTGTAACAGTTGATGTGCTTAATCCAACTGTTTTTACTAGCTTATACCCTAGGAAACAATACCAGTGACGTTGGCATTTGCTAGCCTAATTATTTTATTTTATTTATTCATTCATTTATTTTTATTATTTACTTTTTTGATGCAGAAAATTAAGTTGTTATACATATTCCTGCAAATAAAAACATGGGGAATAACCAACAAATAATAATAATAATAATTATTATTATTATTATTATAAGCCTTTGATTTTAATTGTATGCAGTTGTATTTGCAGTTGGCATATAGTTTTTTTCTGAGCTACAGGAACACTAAGATTGATAAAAGGTTGACATTTCTTATATACTGTAGATTTAGATTGATAGATTTATGGTATATTATGGTTCATTCATTCATTCTAAAAAAAAAAAGAATGTGGCGGTAGAATTAGGTACTGTATATAGGCATAACATTATGACCACCTTCCTAATATTGTGTTGGTCCCCCTTTTGCTGCCAAAACAGCCCTGACCCGTCGAGGCATGGACTCCACTAGACCCCTGAAGGTGTGTTGTGGTATCTGGTACCAAGATGTTAGCAGCAGATCCTTTAAGTCCTGTAGTTTGTAGCGAGGTGGGGCCTCCATGGATCAGACTTGTTTGTTCATCACATCCCACAGATGCTTGATTGGATTGAGATCTGGGGAACTCGGAGGCCAAGTCAACACCTCAAACTCAATGTTGAGCTCCTAAAACCATTTCTGAACCATTTTTGCTTTGTGGCAGGTTGCATTATCCTGCAGAAAAAAGGTCACAGCTACTGGGGAATACCATTTCCGTGAAAGGTTGTACATGGTCTTCAACAATACTTCTAGGTGGTACGTGTCAAAGTAACATCCACATGGATGGAAGGACCCGAGGTTTCCCAGCAGAACATTGCCCAAAGCATCACACTGCCTCTGCCGGCTTGCCTTCTTCCCATCCAGGTGCCATGTGTTCATCGGTGGACAGGGGTTAGCATGGGCACCCTGACTGGTCCCATACGCAACAAACTGCAGTGCACTGTGTATTCTGACACCTTTCTATCAGAACCAGCATTAACTTCTTGAGCAATTTGAGCTTCAGTACAGTCGTCTGTTGGATCGGACCACAAGGGCCAGCCTTCACTTCCCACGTGCATCAATGAGCCTTGGCCGCCCATGACCCTGTTGCTGGTTCACCACTGTTCCTTCCTTGGACAACTTTTGATGGATACTGACCACTGCAGACCAGGAACACCCCACAAGAGCTGCAGTCTTGGAGATGCTCTGATCCAGTCACCATCGCAGTTTGGCCCTTGTAAAACTCGCTTGCCCATTTTTCCTGCTTCTAACACATCAACTTTGAGGACAAAATGTTCACTTGCTGCCTAATATAACAGGTGCCGTGATGAAGATATAATCAGTGTCATTCACTTCACCTGTGAGTGGTCATAATGTTATGCCTGACACACACACACACACTCATGTTTACTTAGCTATCTAAATGAGCTTTCCTGTAGCTCAAATAGTAGAGCATGGCGCTAGCAACGCCAAGATCATGGGTTTGATTCCCAGGGAAAGCAAGAGCTGATAAAATGTAAAAACTGTAACTTGAATGCAATGTAAGTCGCTTTGGATAAAAGCGTCTGCTAAATGCATAAATGTAAATGTAAATGGGGACTCTCCATAGGCGTAATGGTTTTTATACTGTACAAACTGTATGTGCTATTGCCCTACACCAACCCTTCACCTAAACCTACCCCTTACAGGAAACTTTCTGCATTTTTACAATTTCAAAAAAACTTTGTTTACTTTATTTTTAAACTGGTTTTACAAATGAGGACGTCCCCAAAGGGAGGTTTTTGGAGATTTTGTCAGGTTTAGCTCACTTTTGGGTACAAATTTGTCCCCAAAATATGGTTAAGTAGGTACACACACACACACACACACACATGCTTTAGCACCATTATAAACTGTTAGTCTGTTACCTTGGGTGGAGGTCAGGCAGGACAATATATAGAAATTGCATTGTGAATAGTGGAGGGGCATGATGGGAAATGGCAACTTTGTGCTTTGGGTGCAGCTCTTCCTGACCCTTAAGTGCCAAAAGTCCAGCTAAGTATATTATATATTAAGAATATCCTTTAACGCATATTTTTTATTATCAAATGAGTTTTACTCTGCTTCTTTGTGTGGACTTGCTTTGCCATTTTGATTTTAAAGTAAAGCTGCTTGATGGCAATAGATCATCATGGTTTTATATTTAACAGTATAGTAAATATTTAATTGCTATAGCGGGTAGTTTTTGGAAAGTTTCCTTCTCTGAGTTTCTCTCAGTAATTTAACAGGCTCTTTGTTACCGACAAGGAAGTTGGTTCGGTTATGTCATTACTCATTTGAAGTTTTACCTGATATTCGGAGAAGAGCGTGTCAGTGTTTGTACTCTAAAGCTGAGAGGGAAGAACTCAGTTTCCATCTATGTTTTTTTTTATGAAATGAGTTTTGGTGTTCATTGTATATAACACTTCCCTTTAACACCATTTTACTTCACTGTATCTCATTATCTCTGATGTCGGCAAACTACTTAGAGAAAAACATGAAAGCATTCACAACATAAATTTCACTGTCATGTCAGCTACTCTAAAACAGATATAATTGTGATAAGACTGTAATAAGCTGTAATAATCATTTTGCATGTTCTTGTTTACATGAGTGGTTTAAAGAAACAAAGACAGAAAAGTCAATGTCTCCATCTAGTGGTAAAACATGTATTGGATCTCATTTTAGCAGTTAAATGACAGCAGTTTACGGTTAGGTTAATAAGGAAAGTATATAAACTTGACAACATAACCAGATAATTTAAAGGGATTTACTCCTACACAAAATATTACACAACGGCATCACAAGAAAGTTCAAGTTATTGTATGTCATCATAAATTCTAATTGTTTGATAAATTGCAGCTTTAGTCACAAAATATTTGCCATTTTGTCAAGTAACAAAATTTTTATTATATGTATACTTATTATAAATAATATTATGTAGGCCTAGTTAATGGCTGTTTGCTGCGGTGTAAATTATTCTAGAAATGAAAAGACGCAGCAAAAAGTGTATCTTTTCTCAGCACCGGTGAAGATTGACCAATCACAATAAGATGAGTGACATGTTTGACCAATGACAATATTTTGTTGTAAAAACGGACCAATCAGAGTTTCTGTAGGGTACATAAATACCTCGGAGTTAATGTGTGAAAGTGTTTCTGAAGCGGATGATAAATTTAATAAATCTGAGGTCGTGTGGTTTGCTGCGCTTTCTTTTGTCGTTAATGGGTTTATGTATTGTGCAAATTATTAGTACTTTAATAATTCATAACGTGTTGATTTTAATTCAGGAGTAAATGACCCATAGACTGTAAGAAATGACCTCACAAAATGGCGTTATCTAGAAAAATATTTTTGACTTTGCTGTCGTTGGTCACTTACGTCTGGATTTAAGTGCAATTTAAGTATGAAGTCGACAGTTAATGAATTAAAGTCCAGGTTTAAGTCGTTTTCTTTCTTTCTTTCTTTCTTTTTTTTTTTTTGAGACGTAGACTTTCATTACTTGAGTTTTCATCTCTATTAATTATGCACTTCGCTTCTCTCTGCAGGGGTTGAATGCGCAGACTAGCGTTACAGGTCAGTAACATGTACAGTCAGTCTCAAACATCAGAGTCCCATACCAGTTAATATGTTTATATCCTGTTACTGTAATACAATATGTAATGCTGTTTACACTTAATGTCATAGATTCTTCAATTAATAATTATTTAAATACATAAGTTCATTACATTCAGACATTTTCTTTTAAGCATGTCAATAAATATTAAATTGTAATTTTATTGCTTCATGAATCTAAATGTCCCAGCAGCCCCAGCCACAACAAGTGCTCTTTCAACTGAGTCTCAAACAAGTTTTTTTTTTTTCATGGGCGATTAAGTAAATGTGGTATATCTGTATTTTATTCATTTTATTGATAATGTGGTATATTGTAATTATAACTGTGCTTATTTCATGTCAAATCCCAAGTATCAAACACCTGCATCCACATATTAAATTTACATTGGGAGATAGGAAATAGTAACAATATTGTATTCATACAGATTACAGCAACTTAATATATTTGAATAATTCTTGCAGTGCAAAAATTTGGCTATGCAAAAAAACAAAAAACAAACAAACAAACAAAAAAAAACTTTTTTTTTTTTTTTCTCTTGTACATCTAAATATCCCAGCAACTCCTACAATTACAAGCGTATTACAAGTGATTTCTGGTAGCCAATGTTGATATTTGAAATCACCAAAACAAACACGCCCCTACCCCAAAAGGGTCTCACCCCTATTTTGATATATCTGCCCCTCACATATGTACCCATCAGCGATTAGTTCTGTGAAACAAAGCAAAACCAGTGTTACTCACCTATCAAGAAGAAACAAAGCAACCTCGGCGTCCGATCGCAGGCCATCCTGCTCGAGTTCTCTCCAGAGCTGGAAAGCTGATCTGATATTTACACGGGTCCTACTTCTTGCCTTATCGTAACACCGTGTCTACACCGGACGCGAGCGGCGCGGTGCAACAAAATACTATAGAACTCATTATAATCAGTGATGCTGTCTACACTGGATGCGGCGCCACAACATGACAAATCCCCGACAAAACTGCTGCTGCCTTCTATTTATGACGTATTGACACAAATTTCAAATGATTTTCAGTGGGCACTTTGTCGCGTCCTGTGTAGACAGACTTTAGCTGTTGCGGCGCAGCGCGAAATGACAACTGTCGCATCCGGTGTAGACACGGTGTGAGCGTTCTTTTGTTCTGCAGACGTTTTCCTCTTTTGTTTTTTGATCCGCCATCTCTATCCTTCTGTCGTTGCTCTGCTCGGCTAATGTCCATCATGTGCACTGAGCGCTCTCTCCTCAGCATTTTGAGTAGACACACCCCTTACTGCTGATTGGCTACAAGTTTGTTTTGGTACTTGGCACGACTCAGTTTTCTAAAGCGCTTTTGAAAAAAATACATACCCCACCTTTAATAGAAAAAATATATGTGCATTTTATTCGCTTTTATTGTTAATGTGGTATATTGTAATAATAACTGTGCTTATTTCATGCCAAATCCCAAGAATCAAACATCAGCATCTACGTGTTATATTTACATTGGGAGATAGGAAATAGTAAAAATAAAATATTGTATTCATATATCGCAGCAATTTTATGTATTTTAACAACAATTCTCACAGTATAAAATTTTATTGTATGCAAAAAAGTTTACTTTTTTTTCTTCATGCATCAAGATGTCCTAGCAGCTTCTGACACTACAAGCTATTCTTTAACTGAGTCTCAAACATCAGTTCCTACAAGTGAGTATTTTTACTAGGGATGCACCGAATCCAGATTTTTGGGGTTCTGCCAAATACCGAATCCACTGGTTAAGATTCTGCCGAACCCGAAACCGAATACCGAATCCTACTCCCATCCTCAGACCATTAACACAGTAAACACATTAATGAAGTAAACAACATCCACAGCAGTGTATTTTTCATTTTATTTTATTTTAATGCACAACTCGTATTCTTTCGGATGTTTAATACGCAAATGTTTTAACAGCGGCGATGTTGTGTATTGTTTGGGGTCCTTGCCACCACGAGACAAATCGGCATTGCAAATTGAACATGTAGCTCGACTTGAATCGCCTTCTTTCAACTGAAAGTACTGCCAAACAACACTTTTTCTGCTCACGAGTTCCATTTTCACTTTCTCACATATACTGCATTCGAACGGTCCACCTTAAACACCTTCCCGTACTCAACGGCGGCGTGACGTTGACCAGTGTAGCGCGCTTAATGCAAGCTAAGGGTTCGGTGGATTTTTTTTTTTAAGGTTCGGCAGAAACCGAACCCCGTCAAAAAGTCCAATATTCGGCCGAATCCGAATCCTGGATTCGGTGCATCCCTAATTTTTACAGTGTTTCCCACTGACTTACGCTCTATGTTTGGCGGGGCTTCCTCCGTGGGATATAGGCTATATACTAGTTCACATTTACAGCTCTGCGTGTTTGCTGCGTAAAACCATCAGTAGATTTTTTTTTTTGATAATGTGGTATATTGTAATAATAACTGTACTTATTTAATGTCAAATCCCAAGAATCAAACATCAGCATCTACGTGTTATATTTACATTGGGAGATAGGAAATAGTAAAAATAAAATATCGTATTCATATAATCGCAGCAATTTTATGTATTTTAACAACAATTCTCACAGTATAAAATTTTATTGTGTGCAAAAAAGTTTACTTTTTTTTTCTTCATGCATCAAGATGTCCTAGCAGCTTCTGACACTACAAGCTCTTCTTTAACTGAGTCTCAAACATCAGTTCCTACAAGTGAGTATTTTTACTAGGGATGCACCGAATCCAGATTTTTGGGGTTCTGCCAAATACCGAATCCACTGGTTAAGATTCTGCCGAACCCGAAACTGAATACTGAATCCTACTCCCATCCTCAGACCATTAACACAGTAAACACATTAATGAAGTAAACAAAGTCCACAGCAGTGTATTTTTCATTTTATTTGATTTTAATGCACAACTCGTATTCTTTCGGATGTTTAATACGCAAATGTTTTAACAGCGGCGATGTTGTGTATTGTTTGGGGTCCTTGCCACCACGAGACAAATCGGCATTGCAAATTGAACATGTAGCTCGACTTGAATCGCCTTCTTTCAACTGAAAGTACTGCCAAACAACACTTTTTCTGCTCACGAGTTCCATTTTCACTTTCTCACATATACTGCATTCGAACGGTCCACCTTAAACACCTTCCCGTACTCAATGGCGGCGTGACGTTAACCAGTGTAGCGCGCTTAATTCAAGCTAAGGGTTCGGTGGATTTTTTTTTTAAGGTTCGGCAGAAACGAACCCCGTCAAAAAGTCCAATATTCGGCCGAATCCGAATCCGAATCCTGGATTCGGTGCATCCCTAATTTTTACAGTGTTTCCCACTGACTTACGCTCTATGTTTGGCGGGGCTTCCTCCATGGGATATAGGCTATATACTAGTTCACATTTACAGCTCTGCGTGTTTGCTGCGTAAAACCATCAGTAGATTATTTTTGATAATGTGGTATATTGTAATAATAACTGTACTTATTTAATGTCAAATCCCAAGTATCAAACATCAGCATCTACATGTTAAATGTACATTGGGAGATAGGAAATAGTAACAATACAATATTGCATTCATACAGATTACAGCAATTTAATGTATTTGAATAATTCTTACAGTGTAAAATTTGATTGTGTGCAAAACTTCTCTCTAATAAAGGCAGGAATCTCTGCCTGTTTGCATTTTTATTATGTTGAGAACCATTCATCCAATTGACTTCACGCGTGGTGGGTGTGTTGCTGTGGACCCAAGGGGGTGCAGTGTCGCATTTTGGTGCAATATGGACACTTTTAATAAACTACAGAACAGCATGAGCCGGAAGCGGCATGCCTCACGCGGGCAGGGCTTATATGCTCCGAGAACACTGCACTAGTGATACAAAACACACAGGTCTGTTAAGAGCAATACTTTTAATAAGGTAGCCTAACATTTTTCTAACAAACAAATCACTCCCAAATCAGAAATTAGCAGCACAGTAATTACTGACACTGTAAAGGGTAGGCTATTTAAATAAAAGAAGATCGAAAAATAAATGAACGAAGTTCAACGAACTGTAATAAATAAAGAACATACTTTTAATAACAGCATCACAGTTTAATTAACAAACAGTTTAAATAAAATTAAATAATCGCGTTTGGTCTCATACTGTATCACGTCCCTTGTCAGTGTCGGTTGCTTGCTTGGCCATTTGTTGTGATTAACAGGAAAGTGTGTTCAAACGCCAGCAGAAGACAGTGTAAAGTAATAGTCTTTGAGAGAAGCAGTCTATCAGCGGAAGTTAAAATCAGCTCATAAGTGTATTTACTTGTCTCATTAGTGTTTAGCGCAGTTGTTGTTGCTAGGAAACACTTGTTTTGTTTACTGGTCACGTGCTGAAATCGCGTTTGGTATTGTACTGTATCAGTACGAGTACTGTATCAGTACCCTTGTAAGTGCCGGGCGCTTGCTTGGCCATTTGTTGTGATTAACAGGAATGTGTGTTCAGCTTAATTGGATTAGTATTTTGTTAGACGGGTATTACAAAGCTTAGTTTAGCATGGCAGCCATTGTGTGAAGGCCTCCTCGTGTGAAGAATGAAGAGTGTAAAGACCATCGACTCTACCGTGCAACTTTCCCGGGCAGAGACACCGGCAAAGGATATAAGTATCGCTTTTTATTTATCCTCTTTCCTACTGTGCCGTAGCACAAACATCTTGGAGGGCCACGCCCACTGATAAGACCTTGGAGGCCGCCATACTCCGGGTCGAGTGCGCTCTGACCCCCATCGGTGACGGGAGGCCAGAGGACTCGTAGGCCAGTGTGATGGTCTCGACCCCCTTTCTTAGGTGGACCGAAGCAAACGAACAACTGATCTGCTTCATGCCACTGGGCAGCTCTGTGAGAGCTCTGTCAGATTGAGTCTTTCCTGGCCTGCTTCCTGGAAGGGAGGAGGACAAAAGGCCTGCAGTACGATAGGACCTGGCGAGGAGGTGGGCACTTTAGGGACATACCCGGGTCTTAGGTAAAGGAATGCCCTAGCCATGCCTGGGGCAAAGTCCAGGCCTGACACAGCAAGTGCCTGAAGGTCCCCTATCCTCTTCAACGAGGATATAGCGAGCAGGAAGATAGTCTTAAGCGTGATGAGCTTGTCTGAGACCTCTTCGATGGGTTCAAATGGAGCCTTACACAGAGCCTCCAGAACCACTGCCAGGTCCCATGAGAGCACCTTGGTGCGTGGATACGTGAGGGAGAACCAGAGTGGACAGTGTGTCATTTCATGTGATGCACATAGATCCACTTCTGCCTGGCCGAACTTTTCCCAAAGAAGCTCCACCACCTCGGGGTGGAGTCTCCATCCCCCGGGCCTCAGCCCCTGTCTCGACAGGATGTCTGCTCCCTGATTGAGGTGCCCAGGGAGGTTTACTGCTCTGAGAGAGAGGAGCTTTCCCTGAGCCCACAGGAGGACCTGGTGCGCCAGCCTGTAAAGAGGGCGTGAGCGCAGACCCCCCTGCCGATTTATGTAGGAGACCACCGACGTGTTGTCTGTGCGTACAAGCACATGGTGCCCCCTTAAGTCTGGAAGGAAATGTTTTAGAGCTCGAAACATGGCCAACATCTCCAGGCAATTGATGTGCCACATAAGACGATGGCCTTCCCACAGACCTCGGGCAGAGTGGCCACACATGACCGCCCATCAGCCCATGAGGGAGGTGTCCGTCGTTAGCATTACGCAACGACACGGAGCCCCCAACAACGGGCCTTGAGACAGGAACCAAGGTTACTTCCACATGTCTAAGGCACGTAAGCATCGCCGCGTGACCTTGATTGTGCGAAGCGGGTTCCCCCTTGGTCCCGAGCCACCACTGCAGCTGCCATCAGACCAACAGTCTCTGAAACTGTTTGACAGTGAGTGACTGGCCTTCCCTCACTCCTCTCACGGCTACGAGAATCGCTTCGATATGAGCAGGAGACAACTGTGCCTGCATTGTTGTCGAATCCCATACCACACCCAGATAAGTGGTTCTCTGTAGTGGAGAAAACCCACTCTTCTTGGCGTTCAGCTTTAACCCCAGTTCTCTCATATGGGCGAGGACGACATCTCGATGCCGAGCCACCATCTGCTCTGACTGAGCTAATAATCAACCAATCGTCAATATAATTCAGTATGCGAATGCCCTGGAGTCGCAATGGAGCCAAGGCAGCATCCACACACTTCGTTAAAGTGCGGGGTGAGAGTGATAGGCCGAATGGAAGAACCCGATATTGGTATGCTTCGCCCCCGAAAGCAATCCTCAAGAACTTCCTGTGTTGAGGAAGGATGGATACATGGAAGTATGCGTCCTTGAGATCTATCGTGACAAACCAGTCCTCGGACCTGATCTGAGACACGATCTGTTTGATAGTGAGCATCTTGAACTGGAAACGTCTGATAGCGCGGTTCAATAGACGCAGATCTATTATCGGACGCAACCCCCCCATCCTTCTTCGTAACGATGAAGTAACGGCTGTAGAACCCTGATTCTCTCGAGAGAGGAGGAACACATTCTATGGCCTCCTTCCTCAAGAGAGTTTCTACTTCTTGTTCCAATACCAGAGCCTGCTCGGGGCCCACTAATGTAGGAATAACCCTGTTGAAGTGAGGTGGATGAGAACCGAACTGAATTCTGTAACCTCTCTCTACAGTGTGCAGGACCTATTGTGAGACATTTGGCAGAAGTTTCCATGCTGTCAGAAAGTGTACTAAGGGAACTAGTCTCTCGAGACTGGCCTCTGGTGTTACTAGAGGAGCCACTTCGATGCCCTGAAGCAATTGACTGACAGGGAACGACCGACCTGACCACTCTAGCGCCCTGCTCCGAGGGGACGAGTTTTCCCGTAAGCGGGCGGCAGCTGAGAGGGTGTGGCAGGGATATCAGTGCAGCCCCCTGAGGGCACTGAGGAGGATCGGGCACCGTATACTGAGGTGTATACCTCTCTTCCCCAGGGTGGGCTACCCTCAGGGTAATGATGGTCGTGGTCAGGACCGCTTGGCCGAGGACTTCTTAGACAAAATAACGGTCCGCAGATCCGTTTTCTGCTTTGAGGACCCCGGCCGAGAACGTCGCCCCGCCCCCTGGTCTTTCTGAGGGGGAGTTTGGGTTGTGACGCTCTGTTTCTGGGTCTGGCGGTATGAGGAGCTGCATGGCTGGGACTGCTCCCGCTCAGCAGTCCTAAAGACCTGGGAACGGCGAGGGAGGATGTGCTGGAATGCCGCCGCCTGCTTCTTCGCCTCCTGAAACCTCACGACGACAGTGTCTACTGCGCCGCCGAAGAGGCCAGAGGGTGAGAGCGGGGCATCCAGCAGGAAGAATCTGTCTTTATCCTGTAACTTCAACCACAGGTGTTGCTCTGTGGCCACAAGAGCTGCCATGGAATGGCCAATGGCTCTGGCCGTTTACTTGGTGGCCCGAAGCAACAGATGTGTGGCCCAACGCAGTTCAGCGACCACATCGCATTCCTCTTCCCCCTATTAGCCAGGGCCCGTATTCATGAAAAATAGTGCTAAGAGCTGCTCCTAGTAACAATATTCTAAGAAAATTCTTAGAAATGTGGGTGTTTCCTCTTAAAATTAAAGAAAAGATCCTAGTAAAGAAAAAAGAAATTCAGAAAGCATCTTAACCCTTAAAAGAGGTCTTAAGGTCCAAAATTGTTAGGAGTACGAACAAGGACTTTTAAGAGGCTTAAGAGTTTCTTAGCAGCGGAGAAAATGGACTAAACATGAAGAGGGAGAAGAAATGTGTTGCACATAATGCATGACAGTGAGTTAATAAAACGCTACATATTAGAGCGGGCAGGAATCATGTTTGTGACCGATCTTATTTGAGACACACTAACATCTCCGACACCGCGCTGAAATGCCATAGCGCCAGAAATGGACGTAATCACTACATTAACATATTTGGCAACTGGAAAAATGCAACTCTGCAGCAGCGGTGATTTGGGTCTGTTACAGCACTTTCAGAACCTCATTATGTCGCTGTTCATTTCCTATAAAATACGTTAAGTATGACAGCATGGTAAATAAAAAATAAAGAATATATATACATATATAATGTGTGTGTGTGTGTGAGAGAGAGAGAGAGAGAGAGAGAGAGAACGGTAAAACAGGAAAAATTACGCATGTAATTTCAAAGTGAAGGCTTATGATAAACCCTACTCTTAAAAGCGCTCTTTTGTTTCCTTCTGGGACAACTAACCAATCACAGTCTTCAAATGACTTCGTTTTCCTCGCTCGGAGTTACTCTCAGATTGGTCCTGAATTTCTTTTAAGCTAAGACTCCTAGTTAGAATTTTTTAAGCTAAATTAGGAGCTCTCTAAAACGATTCTTAGAATCTTTAAGAATACGGGCCCAGGTCTTTTAGCAGGTCGGCCTGGTACACCTGCAACACCGCCATAGTGTGCAGACACGCACCGGCCTGACCTGCTGCCGTATAAGCTTTCCCAACCAGGTTAGATGTTAGCTTTACTGGCCTGGTGGGAAGCTCCGGGGCCTTCAGGGATGATGGACGGGGAGAGATGGCTCGCAAGCCTCTGCTCCACCACTGGCATCATCCCATATCCCTTCTCATTCAACCCTGTGATGTTAGCGTAATTAGACACAGTGGGGCTGAAGAGCTGGAACGAATATTGCTTCTCCCACTATCTTATAACCTCAGTTTGGAGATCGGGGAAAAATGGAAGGCCCCGTCATGAAGGCTGTGATCTGGCTTTCAGAAAGCGCTCATCCAACTTGCTCTTAGGACGAGCGTCCTGTTTCTTGGCTGACCATTCGATGTTCAGTTTGGCTACAGCACGAGTCACAACCTCCACGAGCTCCTCATACGTGAGGGACTGTGGTGGTGAGTCCACAGTCTCTTCCGTGTCGAGGCTCATCATATCAACCTCCTCAGAGGAAGATAGATGAAGTGCCTGGCCCTCCCTCTGGGGGGAAGAAACCGCGGGGCGGGCTTCCCGAACCCTGAGAGGGGGCCGTGGATCTAGCAGGTGAAGACCGAGATAAGGATGAGCCCCTCTCGGATCCCTTCACTAAATCCACTTGCGATCCCCATGATAACAGCCACCGCTGCACCAGACCCAGCAGGATCACGAACTTGACCACTTTCATCGAAGACAGCCAGGCGAGAGCGGAGCACATAGAGAGGGAGAAGCTCACAATCATGACAGGCAGCCCCTTCGAGAGTTGCCCGTGCATGCTCCACTCCCAAACAGACGATGCAAAAATCGATCTGAAACGCCGTCCGCTCGCCACATCACTTTGTTTACACGTAGGCATTTTCTCACTTGCTAACAGAGTTTCACTGACTGACTGAGTGCTTTACATACATTCACACACACACCACAGACACGCTCGCTGAAGAGCAGAAGTCGGATGTGCCTTTATGCTTCCTGGTTGCTCACGTCACCCTGCTCGTGATGTCTCACTTCGCTATTGGACTGATTTCACACATGCTTCAGTACGGTGACTCGCCGGGGCATTCCCAAAGTGTTCGACGTAGCTTCATATTCATATTCAAGCACGAATGAGAACCGTTTCGCAGGGGATGCCAGATGTTCAAAAAAAAAAAGGAAAAAAAAAAAGAATATTCGAATCTCAAAATTCTAAATCGAATGCCAACCCACCGAACAAATAATCGAATATTCTGGTCCAGCCCTAGTATTTTTATTTATGGACAACTGAGTAAATGTGACCCTGGACCACAAAACCAGTCATAAGGATACATTTTTTAAATTAAGATTTATACACTGATTTATACATTTATGTGTCTATACATCTGTAAGCTGAATAAATAAGCTTTTTATTGATGTATGGTTTGTTAGGACAGGACAATATTTGGCCGAGATAAAAGTTATTGAATATCTGGAATCTGAGGGTGCAAAAAAAAAAAAAAATCAAAATATTGAAAAACTTTAAATCGCCTTTAAAGTTGTCCGAATAAAGTCCTTAGCAATGCATATTACTAATCAAAAGATTAGTTTTTATATATTTACGGTAGGAAATTTACAAAATATCTTCATGGAACATGATCTTTACTTAATATCCTAATGATTTTTGGCATAAAAGAGAAATTTTGACCCATACAATGTGTTGCTGGCTATTGCTACAAATATACCCGTGCAACTTAAGACTGGTTTTGTGGTCCAAGGTCACAAATGTGGTAATAGGAAAATGATATCTGTATTTTATTTATTTTATTTATAATCTAAATATCTAAATATACCAGCAGCTCCTGCAACTACAAGCTCTCCTTCAGCTGAGTCTCAAACATCAGCTCCTTCAAGTGAGTATTTTTATTCATGGACAGCTGAGTAAATGTGTTAATAGAAAAAATATATCTGGGTTATTCCGCGTCAACTCAACCAGAGGTCCCCGGTTCAAATTTTTGATTTTGCTGATATTTTTTCTAAAGAAAGATAAACATGTATAGTGATGAAAGCCAAAATATTAAATGCCATGTATGAATATTTACTGAGTAATCCACTATTTTATAGAGAGGGTTAAAATGGCAATTTTCACCTGAGATTCAAATCCAAATTACAGGGGGTTAAAAATGACTTCAGGAAAAATGGCAGCATCATAATGTTATTTTTAAACAGAGATTGGTAGGTATATTAGTCAAATCTGTTGACTTTAGCAATCTTTGGTGCATTATGTGCTAGTGGTGACCATTCAAAATTGGGGAAAGATCACTTCTCAAGTTTTTTTTTTCTCTCCAAAGTTTGCAGGCCTGTAACTCAAAAAGTATTAAAGATATCTTAATGCCCTTTTATATATTGGGTCTTAACAATTTTTTCTTTTGGTATCTTCATTTTTAAGGCCCTATATGGTTCAGTTCCAAAGATGCTGGAATTTAAATGTGGCTCCAGGAATAAATCATTAAATTGTACACATTTTCAGTGGTCAAAAACCAAATGTGGGTCACAGTGCAACTGCATTGAATATACCTGTCTGAGTGCAATAAATATTCTTTTCCCAAAGTTTGTGTGCCTATAACTCGATAAGTATTAAAGATATTTCCATATGATTTTAGATTGTAGTTCTTAATAAACTTTTATTTTGGAATCTTCATTTTCAATGCCCTACATCGTTCAGTCCCAGAGATAGATTTTTGAATATTACCCATTTTCAGTGGTTGAAAACCAAATGTTAGTCACTTTGTATACAGCTGATAGTTATTGTATTTTCAAGCAGAATGTCTGAAGAATAAGTCATTTTTGAAAGTAGAAATCCATCTTGTTTCCCTCTATCAAAATAATTGTATAGGAAAATTGTATAGGACGTTCAATATACAATAATTGTATATTGACATTCTGTCAAGTATTCCCTTTAGCAGTAGATAATTCTTGATCTATGACTATGCATCACATTTTATAACACATTCTAATAATTAATCCAGGTGAGGCAAATTTTGGTTTATTGATGTGAATGCAAAGTAACCACACTTCCATATGAGGCATGGGATTTGTTTCAAACCTGTTACGATACTGCATATGTGAACTCTTGGTAGCTTCAGAAGCTGTTAAAATGAACAAAATTGTTTTTTTTCCAAATATCTCTAAACTGATTCAAAAATATCATGTGGCTCAACTTTACCATTTTAGTGCATTTTTAGCACTCAGACGATTTTGTTTTGATAGAGGGAAAGAAGAAACAATTCTAATTTTTTCAACAATTTATTCTTCAGACATTGTTCTTTAAATAAAATAAGTATCGGCTGTATACAAAGTGACCAACATTTGTTTTTTGACCACAGAAAATGGGTAATATTCAACAATCTGGACACTGAGGTCCGCATATCTCTGGGAATGAATAATGTAGGGCCTTGAAAATGAAGACTCCAAAAGAAAAGTTTGTTAAGAACTAGAATCTAAAATCATTTTGTGATATCTTTAATACTTCTTGAGTTATAGGCACGCAAACTTTAGAAATAGAATATTTATGGCACTCAGACAGGTATGTTCAATGCAGATGTTTTGACAGAAGGAAACAAGATACATCTCTAGTTTCAACATTATTTGTTCTTCAGACATTCCTGTTTAAAAGAAAAGTAGTATCATATTTTTGTATGTATCATACATTTGGTTTTTGACCACTGAATATGTGTACAATTTAATAATTTACTCCTGGAGCCATATTGAAATTCCAATATCTCTGCAACCAAACCATATAGGGCCTTAAAATGAAGATGCCAGAAGGAAAGTTTAAGACCCAATATCTAAAAGGACATTAAGATATCTTTAATGCTTCTTGAGTTACAGAAAAAATTGTGTATTATAAAATAAAATAATGTATTACTCAGTAAATATTCATCCACAATATTTAATATTTTGGCTTTCATCACTAAACATGTTTATCTTTCTTTAGAAAATAATATTAGTAAAATCAAAAATTTGAGCTGGGGACCTCTGGTTGAGTTGACACAGAATGACCCAGGTGTCAATTTTATTGTTAATGTGGTATATTGTAATAGTAACTGTGCTTATTTCACGTCAAATCCCAGGTATTAAACATAAGCAACTACCTGTTAAATTTATGTTGGGAAACAGAAAATAGAAATAAGACAAAAGTGTATTCATATAGCAATTTCATGTATTTTAATAATTTCTCACAGTGTAAAATTTGACTGAATACAAAAATTTTTTTATTAATTAAAAAAAAATTATATAAGTGAGTATTTTTATTCATGGACAACTGAGTAAATGTATTAATAGAAAAATTATATCTGTATTTTATTCATTTTTATTGTTAATGTGGTATATTGTAATAATAATGTCTCTGTTATGTATGGTAACCCTCGTTCCCTGATGGAGGGAAACGGAGACATTGTGTTGAATGTTTGACACTAGGGGTCACTCTTGGGAGCCCAAACACCTCTGATATCTTTGAGAAAAGGCCAGTGAAATTGGGTGAGAATAATTTGCATAGCTGGCAATGCCCTGGACATCCGGGTTTAAATAAGCCAGTGTAGCATCTGCTCACTCGTTCTGTTTTGAGGAGTCGAGAAGCAAGAGGAGTCTCAACCCACTCAGAAGCAGATCAAAGTTGTGGCATAAGGGACACAATGTCTTTGTTCCCTCCATCAGGGAACAAAGGTTACCATACGTAACCGAGACATTCCCTTTCAGTCATTCACTTCGACGTTGTATTGAATGTACGACACTAGGGTCCTTATACTAAATGCCACAACTGCCGAACTGCGTCACTACGGAGATCACATCCTACCTGAAGGGCTTACATTATGGACTTACAAAGGAAGTACCACATAGTGGGCTCTGCGTAAGAGGAGAACTACCAGTTACAGAACCTCATGACAGACCAAGCATCTGTGTAGGGGAAACGCTGAACCCTGAAGGACAAAACCATGGGATAATCTACAAATGGGGCCACAACATAAGGAGCACTAGCTCATTACTCATTTAGGGGAAACTCTACTCTTAATGAGTTCTATAATGAGTTCCTCTGCCAAACTCAACTACGCAAAGTCAAGTCAAGGGTGCCCAATCCTGCTCCTGACGATCGACTGTCCTGCAAAGTTCAGCTCCAACTCTAATCAAACACACCTGAAGCAACTAGCAACTTCAGGATTGCTTGAAAATTAAAGGCAGGTGTGTTTGATTAGAGTTGGAGCTGAACTTTGCAGGACAGTCGATCGTCAGGAGCAGGTTTGGGAACCCCTGGCCTAAGTAATGGAAAGGTTGTCCAGGGTTCATGAAAAGGAACTTAACTGGACTGAATAAACGCAATGCCTTCTGAGACAGGGGGAAGCGCCGTGTGCAAGCTCTACATCCAACCAGTAACCTGAATTCAAGAATTAACGTTCAAAACTCTGGATGAAACTGTTTCCATCCGCAGATTGTAAAATCTGGCAAATGTATTGGGTGTAGCCCAACCTGCAGCTCTTTAAATGTCTGCTCAAGAGGCACCGTTTACTAAATCTGATAAAGCAGCAATGCCCCTGGTCGAGTGAGCCCTCACTCCCAGCAGGTATGGTATGCCTCCAGCCTGATAAGCCATGAGGATCGCATCCACAATCAAGATCCTCTGTTTGGAAGCAGCATTCCCCTTCTGCTGTCCTCCAAAGCAGACAAAGAGCTGTTCAGAGAGTCTGAAACTATGTGTGCATTCCAAATAAATATGCAGGAGGTTAGGGTCCCCCTCCTGCGGGGGATAGCTTGCAAGATTACCATCTAATCCTGGAAGGGAAAGGTGGGAACCTTGGGCACATATCCAGGCCGGGGTCTCAGGAAATCGTGAGAGTCTGTTGGACCGAATTCTAGAAAAGATTCACTAACAGAGAGGGCTTGCAGTCCCCCCACCCTCCTCATAGAAGTGAGCGCAGTCAGGAAGGCCGTCTTCATAGAGAGGGCGTCTTCAACTGACTGAAGGGGCTCAAATGGATCTCTCTGTGGGGCCTGAAGGACCACTGAGAGATTCCAATAGGGAATGAGGCGTGGTCTCAGGGGATTTAACCCTCTGGGGTCTGAGGGGGTTTTGGGATCCTGGAAAAGTTTGAACAAAAGAAAACTTGACTTTTTTTTCTCAGAATCTTAAAAACATATTAATGGCTGTAACATATTAATACACTGTAATCAGCACAAACTGGGATACAATTATATGTGAGCAGCATGAATGATCATGCTTGTATTTTTGAGAAAACAACGTTTATGCATGGTTAGTGAAAAGCTAAAATTTCACTGAAATAAGGTCATAAAATGCATACAGAACATTTGTTCACAAGATAACTGGATGTGGTAGACTAGAGTTTTTGCTACAAAATGATGTGAAACCAGGAGCAGACACATAGGCTACATTTTGATGTTGGAGAAAAAAAAAATATATAACTGAAGTAATAAAATGAAAATATATTCAAATCTTCTTATCTTTTCAGTTCAAACACATAGTGCAAACAAAATGTCTCAAAATGTAACAAAAACCTACCGGGAATATAGGTTACATTTTGACTTGAGTTTGAAGGGAAAAAAAACAACTGAAGTAACGCAATTAATGCAACAAATGTTGCTTTATTGTAAAGTGTTATTCTAACAGTCAAAGTAATATTCAAAATCACGTTATTATTTCTCTCACTCTCAGATTGTTTTCAGATTTCAGCCTCAGATAGCCAAAGAAAAAGCATTAAATATAAATCTCACTCTCTCGGCTGCTTCATATTAGCGGTCGGCAGCGCGGCAGAAACATTCCCTTCATATTATTGATACTAAAATTAATATAGAAAAACTCTTGCTTAATTCAAATTCAAGTAATATTCGATTTTATGAAATGCAAGTGCATATATTACGTGACCAAAATTTCACTGGTTCTAGCATGTCACACACGCACATTTGCGCTTACTGTATCACATCTGTATGTGCATTGATCAGTTGTAAATAAAAGTTCAAATTAAATCTGAATTTATGAATGATGCACTCATCTGTCGATCTCTTAATTCTCTGAAAAGATCAGGATGAGCAAGCGACAAATGCTTAAAAAAATTGATGTGTTGCCTCCTGTGGAAAGTAATGCTATATTTCACTTCTACTGTTCTCTTTATTTATTAATTTTGGGTGCGTTGATAGAGTTTAATCTGTTTGATCGCATTGTTCTGTTGTCACATTTACCGGTTGCGGAGCAATTTGGGAAGCACACAGCAGTGTATGAAATACCGAATTGAGCAAAATTATGATATCGTACCGTTTGAAACATAATATATACCGGTACATTTCCAGTACCGGTATACCGCGCATCCCTACCGTACTCACACTTGCCATAGGCTGTCGCACAGACATGCGCTTAATCAGCCTTGAGTTCAGTTGCACAGACACACGCTAAAACAGTTTTAGTCTGTCACACAGACAAACGTTGACTCATTCTCAGTTCTGTCGCACAGACACTCGCTTTTAATTCGGCTCAAGACAGCTTCAAACGTTAATCCGTTGCACAGATACTTGCTTAACAGTCTTCTAGTTCGTCACAAACACTCACTCAGGACAATTTTCAAATGGATTTATAGGATGTTGACCATACAGATTTCGCTTCAGATTCCGGTTGTGTTTTGAACACACAATTCACCGTATCGACCAGTATAAGCAGCTTGATTTGGAATTGACTTGAGAACAAATTAGTAAAGAAATGCTTATATTACTTCACTAACCAACGGAGCAAACAACCCTGTGACGTCACACGCTGTGGTATTGCAAGATGTCGGTGCCCATGCTCCAAAAGATATAACAAAACTTCCTTTTTTCTTTGAAATGGTTACATAAATCTTGTTTGTTATATATATTTTGATTAAAGTGGAAATCGGATTACTAAATAAGGTAAATTTGACTGACTGCTTTATGTTTAAACATCAGAAGCTACCTTTTAAATTTATGTTGGGAAGTAGAAAATAGTAATAAAACAAAATTGCATTCATACAGCAATTTCATGGATTGTAGCAACAATTCTTGCAGTATAAAATTTGACTGTATGCAAAAGTACTAATTATCTAAATATCCCAGCAGCCTCTACCACTACAAGCTCTCCTTCAACTGAAACATCAGCTCCTTCAAGTGAGTATTTTCATGGACAACTGAGTAAAGTTGTTCATATGAAAATGGTACCTGTATTTCATTCATTTTTATTGTTAATGTTGTATATTGTAAGAATAATTGTGCTTTTTTCATGTCAAATACCGAATATCAAACCTAAGTGTCTACCAGTTAAAATTAACATTGGGAAATAGTAATAAGTAACAAAATTTTGTTCATACAGTTTACAGCAATTTCATGTATTTTAATAACAACTATTGCAAAATAAAATTTGATTGTATCCAAAAGAAAAGAAAAACAACTACAAGCTCTCAAACATCATTTACATCAGTTTTTTCTCTGTTCTTAAACAGGACCAAATGCGATCGAGAATCTCACAGTCACTGAAATCTCCACATCATTTGTGCTTCTAAAATGGGAAAAACAACTCAAAATGGGGTCTTCCTTTAAAGTTCAATGGACTGCTGATGAAACATATGGGAATGTAACAGTCACAGTCACAAATGTAACGATCAATGGTCTGACTGCTGGAGTCAATTACAAATTTTGTGTCACAGTCGTTGCAGCAGACACATCAACAGAAAGCAACTCTGTCTGTATCTCAGCATGGACCAGTATGTAGACTTTCAAAACATTTGTCCTTTGCGTATTTACTCCAACTGCTTGACTTCTGCCCACAAACAATTATATATTAAAATATCATAGCAATTTATTAATTGAAACAGTACTTTGAAGTATTCATACTGTACAATGTTTTATCTGTTCAGTGGTTTGTCACTTGAATGAGCAAATTTCTGAGATTTAGAATCGAAGCCATCTGATATTTACTCTATTAGTGGAACCATGTACACAATGGTGGCCAAAATTATTAGAACACTAATATTTTCAGCAGCTAAAAAATGGTTATAAGTCAGTTATTTCTATCTTTTGCTGTTTCAGTAGTATGAAATATTAGTTTACATTTCCAAACATTCATTTTGCCATTGTAATAATTCAGTGAGATTTTTGTCTGTCTGGAATGACATGAAGAAACAGAACAAACTGAGACAGACTAAATCCAGAAGAACTGTGGCAACGTCTCCAAGATGCTTCAAGAATCCTGCCTGCAAAGCTACAGTAGTGTTAAAAGATTTAGGCACTTGTGTAAAAATGCTGTAGAATGAGGATGCTGTCGAAAATAATGTCATATAGATTTTCTTTATCAGTTAACTTCTATTAACTAAATTAAATAAACATTTGATGTGAGCATCCTTTGCAGTTTTCTGCACATAGTTTTTCAGGTAACTTTGCAGGTAGGTTTCTTGGAGACGTTGCCACAGTTCTTCTGGATTTAGTCTATCTCAGTTTGTTCTGTCTCTTTATGTCCTTCCAGACAGACTGATGATGATCAGATCAGATCACTGTGTGGAGCACTGGCTGTTGTCAGACTCCTTGTGCAAACAAAAATCTCACTGGATTATTACAATTAATGGCAAAATGAATGTTTGGAAATGTAAAATGATATTTCCTGCTGACACACTACAGCAAAAGATAGAAATAACTGACTTAAAACCATTTTTCGGCTGCTGAAAATACTGGTGTTTTTAATTATTTTGGCCACCATTGTATCTGACGTACCTGGACTCAATGAGCTCTCATCTAAAAACAAATATTATATTAATTTATAATAGCATTGTTCCAACAGCTGTTTTAGTTCATTCAATTACTGCTAATTATTTGCCCTTCTTTCCCCACACAGAACCGGATGTGATCAGGGATCTCAGAGTGACCAATATCACAACATCATCTGTGTTTCTGAGATGGAATGAACCAGGAGGAAAAAGAGATTTCTTTAAAATTCAATGGACTGATGATAAAACAAATAAAACTACTACTAATACTTCCTATAACATCACTGATCTGACTGCTGGAGTCAATTACACATTCTGCATCACTGCTGTGGCAGCAAATCAATCAACAGAAGGAGAACCTGTCTGCATCTCAAACTATACCAGTATGTAAAACTATAAAATTTAGTTAAATAGAATAATAAGACACAATAGGCTGTTAAACCGATTAAACCATCTTTGCAATGAAGAGCTAGCCTGACTACGTCAGACTTCGTACTTCCGCTCAATTTCAGTTCGCTTCTGTACTGTTTGATATAGCAAACCATCTCCCAGATTATCTCCGGCTCCGCAGCAGTCAGCCAACCAACGAACAGAGGGCGGGCTGAGAGCCGTGACGTAGACGCTAAGCGCCGAATTAGAGATTGTAGTTTAGGTGAGGGAAATCTAAAACGACAGCGGACATGGAGACACGGGATGCTATTCGCTCTGTTGTGGAGAATATTCCCGGCATTTGCCAGCTGAAGCCCGAACAAGAAGAGTGTTTGGTTCACATTTTGAATGGAGGTGATGCTGTGGCCCTGCTCCCGACAGGTTTTGGGAAAAGTGTAATTTACCAACTGTTACCGATCGTCAGCGAGAAACTGGGGAGGCCAAAGTCCGGCAAGGCGATAATTGTGGATGTGTAGATTTACTTCACATAATCTGCAAAAGTCGTTCACAGCCATCTTCACTCCAGTATTTCGCTCAATGGTTTTGTTTTCGACGCATACCTGTGTTTACAGCGGAAGTTCGAGGCAGCTGAGCCGGCGCATAGCATACATCATAACCAAACGTTATGTGATTGGCTTACGGGTCCACCAATGAGCGCCCCCCACGAGAAAGTAAACGCTTGTCAATTATGCCCTTCCAGACTCTGTCTACGAAGCAAAGCGAAGTCACAGAGTTTGGTATTACCAGGCTAATGAAGAGCTGGCATAGAAGCTCCATCTGAGCTTTACTTTAATCATAATTGTATAATTAATGCAGATGTTGTAATCTTCAAGTCAAGTCAAGTTGAGCTTTATTGTCATTCCGCTACATGCGGTGCATTCAGTGGAACGAAATGTCATGCCTCACAGGACCACGGTGCTACATACTGTAAATACAGGCATACAGCAATGAAGTAAAACAATATAAACCTATACACAACTATCCTACTGATAGATTTTGACTATAAATATACTATATATAATTTTTTTTTTTACCTATACATAAACTAAAAAGTACAAACTATACGAGTGCTTCAGATAAGTACTGCACATGTGCGAAGAGACATTGTGAGTCAAGCAGCTGGCTGGGGAACAGTGCAGGATGATTTGTAGTGCACAAGCATGTAAACATACGTATATTACTGAGTCTTTTTGTGGGATTTGTATACACACAGTAGTGTGTGTGAAAAGTGTCTAGTGCGCATAGAGGAGGAGAGTGTGCTACTATGATATGTAATTTTACCACCATTACATATCATTTACTTTTCTCTCCCCACACAGAGCCAGATGTGATCAGGAATCTCACAGTAAACAACATCACAACATCATCTGTGTTTCTGACATGGAATGAACCAGGAGGAAAAAGAGATTTCTTTAAAATTCAATGGACCGATGATAAAACAAACAGAAATTCAACAACGAATACTTTCTATAACATCACTGATCTGACTGCTGGAGTCAGTTACAAATTCTGCATCACTGCTGTGGCAGCAGATCAATCAACAGAAGGAGAACCTGTCTGCATCTCAAACTATACCAGTATGTAATATTATGAATTATCTGTCACCTTCCTTTTTTGTATATGGTTGTAATGATGCAAAAGTGGTTATTGCAACTATATTTAATCTCAAACAGTACAGTATGCCACATTGTATATAAGGGTTGAACTTGAAATGTCATAGATATAAAATGTGTAATGTTGTTAATTGTAACGGGCCTGACGAGACGTGAGACGTGTGGATCCATGTGCGAGCTTTTATTGAGCAGAGACGTGGTCGTACAGGCAGGGTCAAACAATGGCAAACAGGTATAACATGGGCGAGACAGAGTAAACAAAGACAAGTGTGGGTCGACGATCGGCAAACAGTATCCAAAGGGGCTTGACAAGAGGTAATCCAAAACGTGAGCGAGAGTCCAGTCAGGGAAAACAATCCGAACAAAGGCAAGGCTAGGAAAACTAACAGGGCTCTGTAGGGCAGCGATAATGCATACAATACTCGGCAGTGAGGCAGAGAAAGTCCAAGGCTTATAAAGAGTGTTCAATGGGTTTCAGCTGTGTAATCAGTGCAATGATCAGGTGAGCGTGTGATTAGTGAGATGGCTGATGGGAAATGCAGTCCATTGTGTTGTGTGGTGTGAAAGTCAATGTGGTGAGTGAGTGACCTCTGGTGGTGAATGAATGGAAGTTCACAGACCAGATTCGTGACATTAATTAATGTCAGTGGAATTTTGTCATGATTTATCTAAGAAGGTGAAATCATCTTAGATGGCAATTTGCAATACCACGCATTTAAAAAAGGCAAAGAAAGGAAGAATGGACCCAGGGTATGAATTAGGTGGCTGGGAGCCTAATATGTATTATTATATAAAGTAACAAACATAAAGAAAAATAAATATGCAGCATTCCCAGTATAGCCAAACATGTAGGGGTAATGTTAAATAGCAATTATGATATTAAATATAATACAAGAAGTGTGCTCTTAATTACATGAAGATATCAAAACAATAAATAACACTTTAAACAACAAAGCCAGAGATGAAGAGTATTTTCATGTTTATTGCCATCAGTGTTAGAAATGAACTTTCCCATAGGGAAATGTTTCCCCCTCAAATTGATTTCCAGGGGCACTTTTTATCTTTATAAAGGGTCTTTATATTTTTTTATAAACTTTTAAAATTGTCTGTTATCTTTAATGTTAAATTTTTAAATTAATTTAAGAATTTAATTATTTAGTTAAATAGAATAATAAGACACAATAGGCTGTTAAACCGATTAAACCATCTTTGCAATGAAGAGCTAGCCTGACTACATCAGACTTCGTACTTCTGCTCAATTTCAGTTCGCTTCTGTACTGTTTGATATAGCAAACCATCTCCCAGATTATCTCCGGCTCCGCAGCAGTCAGCCAACCAACGAACAGAGGGCGGGCTGAGAGCCGTGACGTAGACGCTAAGCGCCGAATTTAAGATTGTAGTTTAGGTGAGGGAAATCTAAAACGACAGCGGACATGGAGACACGGGATGCTATTCGCTCTGTTGTGGAGAATATTCCCGGCATTTGCCAGCTGAAGCCCGAACAAGAAGAGTGTTTGGTTCACATTTTGAATGGAGGTGATGCTGTGGCCCTGCTCCCGACAGGTTTTGGGAAAAGTGTAATTTACCAACTGTTACCGATCGTCAGCGAGAAACTGGGGAGGCCAAAGTCCGGCAAGGCGATAATTGTGGATGTGTAGATTTACTTCACATAATCTGCAAAAGTCGTTCACAGCCATCTTCACTCCAGTATTTCGCTCGATGGTTTTGTTTTCGACGCATACCTGTGTTTACAGCGGAAGTTCGAGGCAGCTGAGCCGGCGCATAGCATACATCATAACCAAACGTTATGTGATTGGCTTACGGGTCCACCAATGAGCGCCCCCCACGAGAAAGTAAACGCTTGTCAATTATGCCCTTCCAGACTCTGTCTACGAAGCAAAGCGAAGTCGCAGAGTTTGGTATTACCAGGCTAATGAAGAGCTGGCGTAGAAGCTCCATCTGAGCTTTACTTTAATCATAATTGTATAATTCATGCAGGTGTTGTAATCTTCAAGTCAAGTCAAGTCAAGTCGAGCTTTATTGTCATTCCGCTACATGCGGGGCATACAGTGGAACGAAATGTCGTGCCTCACAGGACCACGGTGCTACATACTGTAAATACAGGCATACAGCAATGAAGTAAAACAATATAAACCTATACACAACTATCCTACTGATAGATTTTGACTATAAATATACTATATATAATTTTTTTTTTTACCTATACATAAACTAAAAAGTACAAACTATACAAACTACACGAGTGCTTCAGATAAGTACTGCACATGTGCGAAGAGAAACATTGTGAGTCAAGCAGCTGGCTGGGGAACAGTGCAGGATGATTTGTAGTGCACAAGCATGTAAACATACGTATATTACTGAGTCTTTTTGTGGGATTTGTATACACACAGTAGTGTGTGTGAAAAGTGTCTAGTGCGCATAGAGGAGGAGAGTGTGCTACTATGATATGTAATTTTACCACCATTACATATCATTTACTTTTCTCTCCCCACACAGAGCCAGATGTGATCAGGAATCTCACAGTAAACAACATCACAACATCATCTGTGTTTCTGACATGGAATGAACCAGGAGGAAAAAGAGATTTCTTTAAAATTCAATGGACCGATGATAAAACAAACAGAAATTCAACAACGAATACTTTCTATAACATCACTGATCTGACTGCTGGAGTCAGTTACAAATTCTGCATCACTGCTGTGGCAGCAGATCAATCAACAGAAGGAGAACCTGTCTGCATCTCAAACTATACCAGTATGTAATATTATGAATTATCTGTCACCTTCCTTTTTTGTATATGGTTGTAATGATGCAAAAGTGGTTATTGCAACTATATTTAATCTCAAACAGTACAGTATGCCACATTGTATATAAGGGTTGAACTTGAAATGTCATAGATATAAAATGTGTAATGTTGTTAATTGTAACGGGCCTGACGAGACGTGAGACGTGTGGATCCATGTGCGAGCTTTTATTGAGCAGAGACGTGGTCGTACAGGCAGGGTCAAACAATGGCAAACAGGTATAACATGGGCGAGACAGAGTAAACAAAGACAAGTGTGGGTCGACGATCGGCAAACAGTATCCAAAGGGGCTTGACAAGAGAGGTAATCCAAAACGTGAGCGAGAGTCCAGTCAGGGGAAAACAATCCGAACAAAGGCAAGGCTAGGAAAACTAACGGGGCTCTGTAGGGCAGCGATAATGCATACAATACTCGGCAGTGAGGCAGAGAAAGTCCAAGGCTTATAAAGAGTGTTCAATGGGTTTCAGCTGTGTAATCAGTGCAATGATCAGGTGAGCGTGTGATTAGTGAGATGGCTGATGGGAAATGCAGTCCATTGTGTTGTGTGGTGTGAAAGTCAATGTGGTGAGTGAGTGACCTCTGGTGGTGAATGAATGGAAGTTCACAGACCAGATTCGTGACATTAATTAATGTCAGTGGAATTTTGTCATGATTTATCTAAGAAGGTGAAATCATCTTAGATGGCAATTTGCAATACCACGCATTTAAAAAAGGCAAAGAAAGGAAGAATGGACCCAGGGTATGAATTAGGTGGCTGGGAGCCTAATATGTATTATTATATAAAGTAACAAACATAAAGAAAAATAAATATGCAGCATTCCCAGTATAGCCAAACATGTAGGGGTAATGTTAAATAGCAATTATGATATTAAATATAATACAAGAAGTGTGCTCTTAATTACATGAAGATATCAAAACAATAAATAACACTTTAAACAACAAAGCCAGAGATGAAGAGTATTTTCATGTTTATTGCCATCAGTGTTAGAAATGAACTTTCCCATAGAAATGTTTCCTCAAATTGATTTCAGGGCACTTTTTATCTTTATAAAGGGTCTTTATATTTTTTTATAAACTTTTAAAATTGTCTGTTATCTTTAATGTTAAATTTTTAAATTAATTTAAGAATTTAATTATTTAGTTAAATAGAATAATAAGACACAATAGGCTGTTAAACCGATTAAACCATCTTTGCAATGAAGAGCTAGCCTGACTACATCAGACTTCGTACTTCTGCTCAATTTCAGTTCGCTTCTGTACTGTTTGATATAGCAAACCATCTCCCAGATTATCTCCGGCTCCGCAGCAGTCAGCCAACCAACGAACAGAGGGCGGGCTGAGAGCCGTGACGTAGACGCTAAGCGCCGAATTTAAGATTGTAGTTTAGGTGAGGGAAATCTAAAACGACAGCGGACATGGAGACACGGGATGCTATTCGCTCTGTTGTGGAGAATATTCCCGGCATTTGCCAGCTGAAGCCCGAACAAGAAGAGTGTTTGGTTCACATTTTGAATGGAGGTGATGCTGTGGCCCTGCTCCCGACAGGTTTTGGGAAAAGTGTAATTTACCAACTGTTACCGATCGTCAGCGAGAAACTGGGGAGGCCAAAGTCCGGCAAGGCGATAATTGTGGATGTGTAGATTTACTTCACATAATCTGCAAAAGTCGTTCACAGCCATCTTCACTCCAGTATTTCGCTCGATGGTTTTGTTTTCGACGCATACCTGTGTTTACAGCGGAAGTTCGAGGCAGCTGAGCCGGCGATAGCATACATCATAACCAAACGTTATGTGATTGGCTTACGGGTCCACCAATGAGCGCCCCCCACGAGAAAGTAAACGCTTGTCAATTATGCCCTTCCAGACTCTGTCTACGAAGCAAAGCGAAGTCGCAGAGTTTGGTATTACCAGGCTAATGAAGAGCTGGCGTAGAAGCTCCATCTGAGCTTTACTTTAATCATAATTGTATAATTCATGCAGGTGTTGTAATCTTCAAGTCAAGTCAAGTCAAGTCGAGCTTTATTGTCATTCCGCTACATGCGGGGCATACAGTGGAACGAAATGTCGTGCCTCACAGGACCACGGTGCTACATACTGTAAATACAGGCATACAGCAATGAAGTAAAACAATATAAACCTATACACAACTATCCTACTGATAGATTTTGACTATAAATATACTATATATAATTTTTTTTTTTACCTATACATAAACTAAAAAGTACAAACTATACAAACTACACGAGTGCTTCAGATAAGTACTGCACATGTGCGAAGAGAAACATTGTGAGTCAAGCAGCTGGCTGGGGAACAGTGCAGGATGATTTGTAGTGCACAAGCATGTAAACATACGTATATTACTGAGTCTTTTGTGGATTTGTATACACACAGTAGTGTGTGTGAAAAGTGTCTAGTGCGCATAGAGGAGGAGAGTGTGCTACTATGATATGTAATTTTACCACCATTACATATCATTTACTTTTCTCTCCCCACACAGAGCCAGATGTGATCAGGAATCTCACAGTAAACAACATCACAACATCATCTGTGTTTCTGACATGGAATGAACCAGGAGGAAAAAGAGATTTCTTTAAAATTCAATGGACCGATGATAAAACAAACAGAAATTCAACAACGAATACTTTCTATAACATCACTGATCTGACTGCTGGAGTCAGTTACAAATTCTGCATCACTGCTGTGGCAGCAGATCAATCAACAGAAGGAGAACCTGTCTGCATCTCAAACTATACCAGTATGTAATATTATGAATTATCTGTCACCTTCCTTTTTTGTATATGGTTGTAATGATGCAAAAGTGGTTATTGCAACTATATTTAATCTCAAACAGTACAGTATGCCACATTGTATATAAGGGTTGAACTTGAAATGTCATAGATATAAAATGTGTAATGTTGTTAATTGTAACGGGCCTGACGAGACGTGAGACGTGTGGATCCATGTGCGAGCTTTTATTGAGCAGAGACGTGGTCGTACAGGCAGGGTCAAACAATGGCAAACAGGTATAACATGGGCGAGACAGAGTAAACAAAGACAAGTGTGGGTCGACGATCGGCAAACAGTATCCAAAGGGGCTTGACAAGAGAGGTAATCCAAAACGTGAGCGAGAGTCCAGTCAGGGGAAAACAATCCGAACAAAGGCAAGGCTAGGAAAACTAACGGGCTCTGTAGGGCAGCGATAATGCATACAATACTCGGCAGTGAGGCAGAGAAAGTCCAAGGCTTATAAAGAGTGTTCAATGGGTTTCAGCTGTGTAATCAGTGCAATGATCAGGTGAGCGTGTGATTAGTGAGATGGCTGATGGGAAATGCAGTCCATTGTGTTGTGTGGTGTGAAAGTCAATGTGGTGAGTGAGTGACCTCTGGTGGTGAATGAATGGAAGTTCACAGACCAGATTCGTGACATTAATTAATGTCAGTGGAATTTTGTCATGATTTATCTAAGAAGGTGAAATCATCTTAGATGGCAATTTGCAATACCACGCATTTAAAAAAGGCAAAGAAAGGAAGAATGGACCCAGGGTATGAATTAGGTGGCTGGGAGCCTAATATGTATTATTATATAAAGTAACAAACATAAAGAAAAATAAATATGCAGCATTCCCAGTATAGCCAAACATGTAGGGGTAATGTTAAATAGCAATTATGATATTAAATATAATACAAGAAGTGTGCTCTTAATTACATGAAGATATCAAAACAATAAATAACACTTTAAACAACAAAGCCAGAGATGAAGAGTATTTTCATGTTTATTGCCATCAGTGTTAGAAATGAACTTTCCCATAGGGAAATGTTTCCCCCTCAAATTGATTTCCAGGGGCACTTTTTATCTTTATAAAGGGTCTTTATATTTTTTTATAAACTTTTAAAATTGTCTGTTATCTTTAATGTTAAATTTTTAAATTAATTTAAGAATTTAATTATTTAGTTAAATAGAATAATAAGACACAATAGGCTGTTAAACCGATTAAACCATCTTTGCAATGAAGAGCTAGCCTGACTACATCAGACTTCGTACTTCTGCTCAATTTCAGTTCGCTTCTGTACTGTTTGATATAGCAAACCATCTCCCAGATTATCTCCGGCTCCGCAGCAGTCAGCCAACCAACGAACAGAGGGCGGGCTGAGAGCCGTGACGTAGACGCTAAGCGCCGAATTTAAGATTGTAGTTTAGGTGAGGGAAATCTAAAACGACAGCGGACATGGAGACACGGGATGCTATTCGCTCTGTTGTGGAGAATATTCCGGCATTTGCCAGCTGAAGCCGAACAAGAAGAGTGTTTGGTTCACATTTTGAATGGAGGTGATGCTGTGGCCCTGCTCCCGACAGGTTTTGGGAAAAGTGTAATTTACCAACTGTTACCGATCGTCAGCGAAACTGGGGAGGCCAAAGTCCGGCAAGGCGATAATTGTGGATGTGTAGATTTACTTCACATAATCTGCAAAAGTCGTTCACAGCCATCTTCACTCCAGTATTTCGCTCGATGGTTTTGTTTTCGACGCATACCTGTGTTTACAGCGGAAGTTCGAGGCAGCTGAGCCGGCGCATAGCATACATCATAACCAAACGTTATGTGATCGGCTTACGGGTCCACCAATGAGCGCCCCCCACGAGAAAGTAAACGCTTGTCAATTATGCCCTTCCAGACTCTGTCTACGAAGCAAAGCGAAGTCGCAGAGTTTGGTATTACCAGGCTAATGAAGAGCTGGCGAGAAGCTCCATCTGAGCTTTACTTTAATCATAATTGTATAATTCATGCAGGTGTTGTAATCTTCAAGTCAAGTCAAGTCAAGTCGAGCTTTATTGTCATTCCGCTACATGCGGGGCATACAGTGGAACGAAATGTCGTGCCTCACAGGACCACGGTGCTACATACTGTAAATACAGGCATACAGCAATGAAGTAAAACAATATAAACCTATACACAACTATCCTACTGATAGATTTTGACTATAAATATACTATATATAATTTTTTTTTACCTATACATAAACTAAAAAGTACAAACTATACAAACTACACGAGTGCTTCAGATAAGTACTGCACATGTGCGAAGAGAAACATTGTGAGTCAAGCAGCTGGCTGGGGAACAGTGCAGGATGATTTGTAGTGCACAAGCATGTAAACATACGTATATTACTGAGTCTTTTGTGGATTTGTATACACACAGTAGTGTGTGTGAAAAGTGTCTAGTGCGCATAGAGGAGGAGAGTGTGCTACTATGATATGTAATTTTACCACCATTACATATCATTTACTTTTCTCCCCACACAGAGCCAGATGTGATCAGGAATCTCACAGTAAACAACATCACAACATCATCTGTGTTTCTGACATGGAATGAACCAGGAGGAAAAAGAGATTTCTTTAAAATTCAATGGACCGATGATAAAACAAACAGAAATTCAACAACGAATACTTTCTATAACATCACTGATCTGACTGCTGGAGTCAGTTACAAATTCTGCATCACTGCTGTGGCAGCAGATCAATCAACAGAAGGAGAACCTGTCTGCATCTCAAACTATACCAGTATGTAATATTATGAATTATCTGTCACCTTCCTTTTTTGTATATGGTTGTAATGATGCAAAAGTGGTTATTGCAACTATATTTAATCTCAAACAGTACAGTATGCCACATTGTATATAAGGGTTGAACTTGAAATGTCATAGATATAAAATGTGTAATGTTGTTAATTGTAACGGGCCTGACGAGACGTGAGACGTGTGGATCCATGTGCGAGCTTTTATTGAGCAGAGACGTGGTCGTACAGGCAGGGTCAAACAATGGCAAACAGGTATAACATGGGCGAGACAGAGTAAACAAAGACAAGTGTGGGTCGACGATCGGCAAACAGTATCCAAAGGGGCTTGACAAGAGAGGTAATCCAAAACGTGAGCGAGAGTCCAGTCAGGGGAAAACAATCCGAACAAAGGCAAGGCTAGGAAAACTAACGGGCTCTGTAGGGCAGCGATAATGCATACAATACTCGGCAGTGAGGCAGAGAAAGTCCAAGGCTTATAAAGAGTGTTCAATGGGTTTCAGCTGTGTAATCAGTGCAATGATCAGGTGAGCGTGTGATTAGTGAGATGGCTGATGGGAAATGCAGTCCATTGTGTTGTGTGGTGTGAAAGTCAATGTGGTGAGTGAGTGACCTCTGGTGGTGAATGAATGGAAGTTCACAGACCAGATTCGTGACATTAATTAATGTCAGTGGAATTTTGTCATGATTTATCTAAGAAGGTGAAATCATCTTAGATGGCAATTTGCAATACCACGCATTTAAAAAAGGCAAAGAAAGGAAGAATGGACCCAGGGTATGAATTAGGTGGCTGGGAGCCTAATATGTATTATTATATAAAGTAACAAACATAAAGAAAAATAAATATGCAGCATTCCCAGTATAGCCAAACATGTAGGGGTAATGTTAAATAGCAATTATGATATTAAATATAATACAAGAAGTGTGCTCTTAATTACATGAAGATATCAAAACAATAAATAACACTTTAAACAACAAAGCCAGAGATGAAGAGTATTTTCATGTTTATTGCCATCAGTGTTAGAAATGAACTTTCCCATAGGGAAATGTTTCCCCCTCAAATTGATTTCCAGGGGCACTTTTTATCTTTATAAAGGGTCTTTATATTTTTTTATAAACTTTTAAAATTGTCTGTTATCTTTAATGTTAAATTTTTAAATTAATTTAAGAATTTAATTATTTAGTTAAATAGAATAATAAGACACAATAGGCTGTTAAACCGATTAAACCATCTTTGCAATGAAGAGCTAGCCTGACTACATCAGACTTCGTACTTCTGCTCAATTTCAGTTCGCTTCTGTACTGTTTGATATAGCAAACCATCTCCCAGATTATCTCCGGCTCCGCAGCAGTCAGCCAACCAACGAACAGAGGGCGGGCTGAGAGCCGTGGACGAGACGCTAAGCGCCGAATTTAAGATTGTAGTTTAGGTGAGGGAAATCTAAAACGACAGTGGACATGGAGACACGGGATGCTATTCGCTCTGTTGTGGAGAATATTCCGGCATTTGCCAGCTGAAGCCGAACAAGAAGAGTGTTTGGTTCACATTTTGAATGGAGGTGATGCTGTGGCCCTGCTCCCGACAGGTTTTGGGAAAAGTGTAATTTACCAACTGTTACCGATCGTCAGCGAGAAACTGGGGAGGCCAAAGTCCGCAAGGCGATAATTGTGGATGTGTAGATTTACTTCACATAATCTGCAAAAGTCGTTCACAGCCATCTTCACTCCAGTATTTCGCCGATGGTTTTGTTTTCGACGCATACCTGTGTTTACAGCGGAAGTTCGAGGCAGCTGAGCCGGCGATAGCATACATCATAACCAAACGTTATGTGATCGGCTTACGGGTCCACCAATGAGCGCCCCCACGAGAAAGTAAACGCTTGTCAATTATGCCCTTCCAGACTCTGTTCACGAAGCAAAGCGAAGTCGCAGAGTTTGGTATTACCAGGCTAATGAAGAGCTGGCGAGAAGCTCCATCTGAGCTTTACTTTAATCATAATTGTATAATTCATGCAGGTGTTGTAATCTTCAAGTCAAGTCAAGTCAAGTCGAGCTTTATTGTCATTCCGCTACATGCGGGGCATACAGTGGAACGAAATGTCGTGCCTCACAGGACCACGGTGCTACATACTGTAAATACAGGCATACAGCAATGAAGTAAAACAATATAAACCTATACACAACTATCCTACTGATAGATTTTGACTATAAATATACTATATATAATTTTTTTTTACCTATACATAAACTAAAAAGTACAAACTATACAAACTACACGAGTGCTTCAGATAAGTACTGCACATGTGCGAAGAGAAACATTGTGAGTCAAGCAGCTGGCTGGGGAACAGTGCAGGATGATTTGTAGTGCACAAGCATGTAAACATACGTATATTACTGAGTCTTTTTGTGGGATTTGTATACACACAGTAGTGTGTGTGAAAAGTGTCTAGTGCGCATAGAGGAGGAGAGTGTGCTACTATGATATGTAATTTTACCACCATTACATATCATTTACTTTTCTCTCCCCACACAGAGCCAGATGTGATCAGGAATCTCACAGTAAACAACATCACAACATCATCTGTGTTTCTGACATGGAATGAACCAGGAGGAAAAAGAGATTTCTTTAAAATTCAATGGACCGATGATAAAACAAATAGAAATTCAACAACGAACACTTTCTATAACATCACTGATCTGACTGCTGGAGTCAGTTACAAATTCTGCATCACTGCTGTGGCAGCAGATCAATCAACAGAAGGAGAAACTGTCTGCATCTCAAACTATACCAGTATGTAATATTATGAATTATCTGTCACCTTCCTTTTTTGTATATGGTTGTAATGATGCAAAAGTGGTTATTGCAACTATATTTAATCTCAAACAGTACAGTATGCCACATTGTATATAAGGGTTGAACTTGAAATGTCATAGATATAAAATGTGTAATGTTGTTAATTGTAACGGGCCTGACGAGACGTGAGACGTGTGGATCCATGTGCGAGCTTTTATTGAGCAGAGACGTGGTCGTACAGGCAGGGTCAAACAATGGCAAACAGGTATAACATGGGCGAGACAGAGTAAACAAAGACAAGTGTGGGTCGACGATCGGCAAACAGTATCCAAAGGGGCTTGACAAGAGCGGTAATCCAAAACGTGAGCGAGAGTCCAGTCAGGGGAAAACAATCCGAACAAAGGCAAGGCTAGGAAAACTAACGGGCTCTGTAGGGCAGCGATAATGCATACAATACTCGGCAGTGAGGCAGAGAAAGTCCAAGGCTTATAAAGAGTGTTCAATGGGTTTCAGCTGTGTAATCAGTGCAATGATCAGGTGAGCGTGTGATTAGTGAGATGGCTGATGGGAAATGCAGTCCATTGTGTTGTGTGGTGTGAAAGTCAATGTGGTGAGTGAGTGACCTCTGGTGGTGAATGAATGGAAGTTCACAGACCAGATTCGTGACATTAATTAATGTCAGTGGAATTTTGTCATGATTTATCTAAGAAGGTGAAATCATCTTAGATGGCAATTTGCAATACCACGCATTTAAAAAAGGCAAAGAAAGGAAGAATGGACCCAGGGTATGAATTAGGTGGCTGGGAGCCTAATATGTATTATTATATAAAGTAACAAACATAAAGAAAAATAAATATGCAGCATTCCCAGTATAGCCAAACATGTAGGGGTAATGTTAAATAGCAATTATGATATTAAATATAATACAAGAAGTGTGCTCTTAATTACATGAAGATATCAAAACAATAAATAACACTTTAAACAACAAAGCCAGAGATGAAGAGTATTTTCATGTTTATTGCCATCAGTGTTAGAAATGAACTTTCCATAGGAAATGTTTCCTCAAATTGATTTCCAGGGGCACTTTTTATCTTTATAAAGGGTCTTTATATTTTTTTATAAACTTTTAAAATTGTCTGTTATCTTTAATGTTAAATTTTTAAATTAATTTAAGAATTTAATTATTTAGTTAAATAGAATAATAAGACACAATAGGCTGTTAAACCGATTAAACCATCTTTGCAATGAAGAGCTAGCCTGACTACATCAGACTTCGTACTTCTGCTCAATTTCAGTTCGCTTCTGTACTGTTTGATATAGCAAACCATCTCCCAGATTATCTCCGGCTCCGCAGCAGTCAGCCAACCAACGAACAGAGGCGGGCTGAGAGCCGTGGACGAGACGCTAAGCGCCGAATTTAAGATTGTAGTTTAGGTGAGGGAAATCTAAAACGACAGCGGACATGGAGACACGGGATGCTATTCGCTCTGTTGTGGAGAATATTCCCGGCATTTGCCAGCTGAAGCCCGAACAAGAAGAGTGTTTGGTTCACATTTTGAATGGAGGTGATGCTGTGGCCCTGCTCCCGACAGGTTTTGGGAAAAGTGTAATTTACCAACTGTTACCGATCGTCAGCGAAACTGGGGAGGCCAAAGTCCGCAAGGCGATAATTGTGGATGTGTAGATTTACTTCACATAATCTGCAAAAGTCGTTCACAGCCATCTTCACTCCAGTATTTCGCTCGATGGTTTTGTTTTCGACGCATACCTGTGTTTACAGCGGAAGTTCGAGGCAGCTGAGCCGGCGATAGCATACATCATAACCAAACGTTATGTGATTGGCTTACGGGTCCACCAATGAGCGCCCCCACGAGAAAGTAAACGCTTGTCAATTATGCCCTTCCAGACTCTGTCTACGAAGCAAAGCGAAGTCGCAGAGTTTGGTATTACCAGGCTAATGAAGAGCTGGCGAGAAGCTCCATCTGAGCTTTACTTTAATCATAATTGTATAATTCATGCAGGTGTTGTAATCTTCAAGTCAAGTCAAGTCAAGTCGAGCTTTATTGTCATTCCGCTACATGCGGGGCATACAGTGGAACGAAATGTCGTGCCTCACAGGACCACGGTGCTACATACTGTAAATACAGGCATACAGCAATGAAGTAAAACAATATAAACCTATACACAACTATCCTACTGATAGATTTTGACTATAAATATACTATATATAATTTTTTTTACCTATACATAAACTAAAAGTACAAACTATACAAACTATACGAGTGCTTCAGATAAATACTGCACATGTGCGAAGAGAAACATTGTGAGTCAAGCAGCTGGCTGGGGAACAGTGCAGGATGATTTGTAGTGCACAAGCATGTAAACATACGTATATTACTGAGTCTTTTTGTGGGATTTGTATACACACAGTAGTGTGTGTGAAAAGTGTCTAGTGCGCATAGAGGAGGAGAGTGTGCTACTATGATATGTAATTTTACCACCATTACATATCATTTACTTTTCTCTCCCCACACAGAGCCAGATGTGATCAGGAATCTCATAGTAAACAACATCACAACATCATCTGTGTTTCTGAGATGGAATGAACCAGGAGGAAAAAGAGATTTCTTTAAAATTCAATGGACCGATGATAAAACAAATAGAAATTCAACAACGAACACTTCCTATAACATCACTGATCTGACTGCTGGAGTCAGTTACAAATTCTGCATCACTGCTGTGGCAGCAGATCAATCAACAGAAGGAGAACCTGTCTGCATCTCAAACTATACCAGTATGTAAAACTATAAAACATCTGTTTTGTGCTACATAGTACATCATCAGAATTATACCTTTCTGCAACTCACAGTATAGTATGTAGAATTTTTGAATATCTTTTGCCTTTGTTTTTGTACAAATTCCCATTTAAAAATGGTGTGACTATCAATGAAATCTCCATAAAAATAAATAAAACAGATAATTTGTTAGAGTCATCTAGATTCATTAAATGTTCTGATGGAGTTATTATAAACAATCTAATCTTCATTAAAAAAAAAAAAAAATGGTCAAAGCTCCCGTTATCGTGTAGAATATGACGATAAGAATGTGATTACTGAAAACACCTCCATCAAAATAAATGATCTGATTCCTGGAGCACAGTACACATTCAGAGTGTTTACAGTTGCAGCTGATTATGTGACCGGGGGGAGAGCCAATCAGATTTCACTGTATACCAGTAAGAGCTCTGATTGGATGTTTAATCAGAATGATGTTTAATTTCATAATTTATTCCCTTGAGCAAATGCTATAACTGCTTTATGAATTACTAATTGTATCAATGTTTTAACATGTTTTAACTCTACCTCTTACCAGCACTTATGATTTCTCCTTCTCTCTTCACACAGAGCCAGATGTGATCAGGAATCTCACAGTAAACAACATCACAACATCATCTGTGTTTCTGACATGGAATGAACCAGCTGGAAATAGAGATTTCTTTAAACTTCGCTGGACTGATGATAAAACAAATGAAACTAGTGACACTTTCTATAACATCACTGATCTGACTGCTGGAGTCAATTACACATTCTGCATCACTGCTGTGGCAGCAGATCAATCAACAGAAGGAGAACCTGTCTGCATCTCAAACTATACCAGTATGTAAAATTATAAAATACATGTTTCTTACTACAAAGCACATTTAAACTACTTGACTATCATGGTTGGTTGTTCAATGAAAGGAAACAGTTTTGCAGTATTGCAGTTGCTAGTAGTACCTCTATTAATCCAAAATGAGAAAAGACAAAGAACTGAACAGAACTGGGGGTATAAATGAGGGGGAAACAAGGAACAGACAGGGCTAATCAATTAAGAATTGAGTATCAAACAAATGAGAACATTCGTAGAAACCTAGAAACCAACAAAGCAGGGACAAAATACATGAAAGGGGACATCGGGATCAACGGAACAAGACAACCTTAAAATTAAGAGTCACTGAACTCAAAATAGAAAAGAAAAAAAAAAAAAACCAAACAAACAAACATGATATTGGTTTCTGACCCACCAATATTTTTTAAGTAATTTGTAAAAGCACTAGAGTTATACTCATTTGTGCTGCTTTTTGTTTTTAGTAAAAATATCATTCAAAGCTCACATTAAACATTAAATATCTAAATACTGTCTTCCCGCTTTCCAGTCTATTGTTTGTTAATTTGGCCCACCAGTTCACGTTTCATCCTTTATGTATATATCCTTTACTTTGCTTGTGTCTTGCGTGATGTTTTTTTCAAATCATCAATTATGACTTGCTTCTTTCTCCCAAAAACAGAGCCAGATGTGATCACGAATCTCAGAGTGACCAATATCACAACATCATCTGTGTTTCTGAGATGGAATGAACCTGATGGAAATAGATCTTTCTTTAAACTTCAACGGACCGATGATAATACAAATAAAACTACTACTTACACTTCCTATAACGTCACTGGTCTAAATGCTGGAGTCAATTACACATTCTGCATCACTGCTGTGGCAGCAGATCAATCAACAGAAGGAGAAACTGTCTGCATCTCACAATTCACAAGTATGTAGAATTAAAAAAATCTTTCTTGCTATATAGTAGTAACTATATGTAAAACTATAAAATGTCTGTTTTGTGCTACTAAGTATGTTATAAGAATGATTCCCATTTCCCTGTGTGTATTTACAGTATATTTCACTTGTGTCCTGATTGTTAAAAAAACTGAAAAGAAAAGAAAAGAAAAGAAAAGAAAAGAAAAGAAAAACTCAACATTTGTGAATCTCCATACAAAGCTCACTTTAAAGTTTAAAAATCTAAATACTGCTTTCCCTCTTGCCAGTCTATTGTTCGTTATTTGGCCCACCAGTTCACGTTTCATCATTTATGTGTTTCTACTTTGCTTGTGTCTTGCGTGATGTTTTTTTCAAATCATCAATTATGACTTGCTTCTTTCTCCCAAAAACAGAACCAGATGTGATCACGAATCTCAGAGTGACCAATATCACAACATCATCTGTGTTTCTGAGATGGAATGAACCTGATGGAAATAGATCTTTCTTTAAAATTCAACGGACTGATGATAAAACAAACAGAAATTCAACAACGAACACTTTCTATAACATCACTGATCTGACTGCTGGAGTCAGTTACACATTCTGCATCACTGCTGTGGCAGCAGATCAATCAACAGAAGGAGAACTGTCTGCATCTCAAACTATACCAGTATGTAAAACTATAAAACATCTGTTTTGTGCTACATAGTACATCATCAGAATTATACCTTTCTGCAACTCACAGTATAGTATGTAGAATTTTTGAATATCTTTTGCCTTTGTTTTTGTACAAATTCCCATTTAAAAATGGTGTGACTATCAATGAAACCTCCATAAAAATAAATAAAACAGATAATTTGTTAGAGTCATCTAGATTCATTAAATGTTCTGATGGAGTTATTATAAACAATCTAATCTTCATTAAAAAAAAAAAAAAATGGTCAAAGCTCCCGTTATCGTGTAGAATATGACGATAAGAATGTGATTACTGAAAACACCTCCATCAAAATAAATGATCTGATTCCTGGAGCACAGTACACATTCAGAGTGTTTACAGTTGCAGCTGATCATGTGACCGGGGGGAGAGCCAATCAGATTTCACTGTATACCAGTAAGAGCTCTGATTGGATGTTTAATCAGAATGATGTTTAATTTCATAATTTCTTCCCTTGAGCAAATGCTATAACTGCTTTATGAATTACTAATTGTATCAATGTTTTAACATGTTTTAACTCTACCTCTTACCAGCACTTATGATTTCTCCTTCTCTCTTCACACAGAGCCAGATGTGATCAGGAATCTCACAGTAAACAACATCACAACATCATCTGTGTTTCTGACATGGAATGAACCAGCTGGAAATAGAGATTTCTTTAAACTTCGCTGGACTGATGATAAAACAAATGAAACTAGTGACACTTTCTATAATATCATTGATCTGACTGCTGGAGTCAATTACACATTCTGCATCACTGCTGTGGCAGCAGATCAATCAACAGAAGGAGAACCTGTCTGCATCTCAAACTATACCAGTATGCAAAATTATAAAATACATGTTTCTTACTACAAAGCACATTTAAACTACTTGACTATCATGGTTGGTTGTTCAATGAAAGGAAACAGTTTTGCAGTATTGCAGTTGCTAGTAGTACCTCTATTAATCCAAAAATGAGAAAAGACAAAGAACTGAACAGAACTGGGGGTATAAATGAGGGGGGGGGAAACAAGGAACAGACAGGGCTAATCAATTAAGAATTGAGTATCAAACAAATGAGAACATTCGTAGAAACCTAGAAACCAACAAAGCAGGGACAAAATACATGAAAGGGGACATCGGGATCAACGGAACAAGACAACCTTAAAATTAAGAGTCACTGAACTCAAAATAGAAAAGAAAAAAAAACAAACAAACAAACATGATATTGGTTTCTGACCCACCAATATTTTTTAAGTAATTTGTAAAAGCACTAGAGTTATACTCATTTGTGCTGCTTTTTGTTTTTAGTAAAAATATCATTCAAAGCTCACATTAAACATTAAATATCTAAATACTGTCTTCCCGCTTTCCAGTCTATTGTTTGTTAATTTGGCCCACCAGTTCACGTTTCATCCTTTATGTATATATCCTTTACTTTGCTTGTGTCTTGTGTGATGTTTTTTTCAAATCATCAATTATGACTTGCTTCTTTCTCCCAAAAACAGAACCAGATGTGATCACGAATCTCAGAGTGACCAATATCACAACATCATCTGTGTTTCTGAGATGGAATGAACCTGATGGAAATAGATCTTTCTTTAAACTTCAACGGACCGATGATAATACAAATAAAACTACTACTTACACTTCCTATAACGTCACTGGTCTAAATGCTGGAGTCAATTACACATTCTGCATCACTGCTGTGGCAGCAGATCAATCAACAGAAGGAGAACCTGTCTGCATCTCACAATTTACCAGTATGTAGAATTATAAAATCTAATTTCCTTGCTATATAGAGTAGTAGTAACTATATGTAAAACTATAAAATGTCTGTTTTGTGCTACAAAGTATGTTATAAAAATGATTGCCCCTTTGTGTATTTATATTTCACTTATGTTCTGATTGTAAAAAAAAGAAAAGAAAAGAAAAACGTAATATTTGTGAATCTCCATACAAAGCTCAAAATACTGCTTTCCCGCTTGCGAGTCTATTGTTCGTTATTTTGGCCCACCACCAGTTCACGTTTCATCATTTATGTGTTTCTACTTTGCTTGTGTCTTGCGTGATGTTTTTTTCAAATCATCAATTATGACTTGCTTCTTTCTCCCAAAAACAGAGCCAGATGTGATCAGGAATCTCAGAGTGACCAATATCACAACATCATCTGTGTTTCTGAGATGGGATGAACCTGATGGAAATAGATCTTTCTTTAAACTTCAACGGACCGATGATAATACAAATAAAACTACTACTTACACTTCCTATAACATCACTGGTCTGACTGCTGGAGTCAATTACACATTCTGCATCACTGCTGTGGCAGCAGATCAATCAACAGAAGGAGAAACTGTCTGCATCTCACAATTCACAAGTATGTAGAATTAAAAAAATCTTTCTTGCTATATAGTAGTAACTATATGTAAAACTATAAAATGTCTGTTTTGTGCTACTAAGTATAAGAATGATTCACATTTCCCTGTGTGTATTTACAGTATATTTCACTTGTGTCCTGATTGTTAAAAAAACAGAAAAGAAAAGAAAAGAAAAGAAAAGAAAAGAAAAGAAAAGAAAAACTCAACATTTGTGAATCTCCATACAAAGCTCACTTTAAAGTTTAAAAATCTAAATACTGCTTTCCCTCTTGCCAGTCTATTGTTCGTTATTTGGCCCACCAGTTCACGTTTCATCATTTATGTGTTTCTACTTTGCTTGTGTCTTGCGTGATGTTTTTTTCAAATCATCAATTATGACTTGCTTCTTTCTCCCAAAAACAGAGCCAGATGTGATCAGGAATCTCAGAGTGACCAATATCACAACATCATCTGTGTTTCTGAGATGGGATGAACCTGATGGAAATAGATCTTTCTTTAAACTTCAACGGACTGATGATAAAACAAATAAAACTACTACTAATACTTCCTATAACATCACTGATCTGACTGCTGGAGTCAATTACACATTCTGCATCACTGCTGTGGCAGCAGACAAATCAACAGAAGGAGAAACTGTCTGCATCTCACAATTCACAAGTATGTAGAAATAAAAAATGCCTTTCTTGCTATATAGCAGGGGTGGCGAACTCCGGTCCTGGAGAGCCGCAGCCCTGCAGAGTTCAGCTCCAACCGTAATTAAAACTCACCTGCCTGTAGCTTTCTAGTAACCCTTCAGACCTTGATTAGCTTGTTCAGATGTGTTTGATTAGGGATGAAGCAAAACTCTGCAGGGCTGCGGCTCTCCAGGACCGACGTTCACCACCCCTGCTATATAGTAGTGACTATATCTAAAACTATAAAATGTCTGTTTTGTGCTACAAAGTATAAATATGATTCACAGTTCCCCCTGTATGTATTTATATTTCACTTGTGTTCTGATTGTTAAAAAACAGAAAAGAAAAGAAAAACTCAACATTTGTGAATCTCCATACAAAGCCCACGTTAAAGATTAATATAATCAAAATATTGCCTTTCTATTTGCCAGTCTATTGTTCGTTATTTGGCCCAGCAGTTCACGTTTCATCCTTTATGTGTTTCTGCTTTGCTTGTCTCTTGTGTGATGTTTTTTTTTTTTCAAATCATCAATTATGACTTGCTTCTTTCTGCCAAAAACAGAGCCAGATGTGATCAGGAATCTCAGAGTGACCAATATCACAACATCATCTGTGTTTCTGAGATGGAATGAACCTGATGGAAATAGATCTTTCTTTAAACTTCAACGGACTGATGATAAAACAAATAAAACTACTACTAATACTTCCTATAACATCACTGATCTGACTGCTGGAGTCAATTACACATTCTGCATCACTGCTGTGGCAGCAGACAAATCAACAGAAGGAGAAACTGTCTGCATCTCACAATTCACAAGTATGTAGAATTATAAAATCTCTTTCTTGCTATATACAGTAGTAGTGAATATATGTAAAACTATAAAATGTCTGTTTTGTGCTACAAAGTATGTTAATGCTATGGAGTGAACAGACTGAATTACGTAAGGATCCATCTGCTGGCTTTTATTTAAATGAGACATAGTCAAATACACAGGCGTGGGTCTAAAACACAGCAATCAGGAACAACACAGGCTAGGCGAAAGAGTATTCCAAAGGGGGCGTGGTCGATATATGGTTAACAATATCCAGAGGGCTTGACAAGAGCCGTAGTGCGATAACACAATCAATAGTCCATGTAAGGTGCAAACATATTCCAATGGACAAGCGAGATAAGTATCCAAGGCAGGCAACATCAAGGGCAGGCAGAGATCAGACAAGACGAGATAACAGGAAAAGATCAAGACACGGGTAAATAGACTGTGAAGGACTAAACTACGAACTCGGGAAACACGGAAAGGCTCCGTAATGTTGCTATCGCTAGGAGAGAGATAACTGCAAACAATACTCGGCGATCAGAACGAGGAAGTCCAAGGCTTATAAAGCGTGTCTCAGTGGTTACAGCTGTGTGTGTGTAATCAGTGCAATGGATGATGGGAAGTGTAGTCCAGAGTGACATGTAACAGTCTGTGTAGTGTGAGAGTCTATGTGGTGAGTGAACGGAAGGGCAGGCACAGGATTTGTGACAGTTATACGAATGATTCACATTTCCCTGTGTGTATTTACAGTATATTTCACTTGTGTCCTGATTGTTAAAAAACAGAAAAGAAAAGAAAAACTCAACATTTGCGAATCTCCATACAAAGCTCACGTTAAAGATTAAAAATCAAAATACTGCTTTCCCTCTTGCCAGTCTATTGTTCGTTATTTGGCCCACCAGTTCACGTTTTATCATTTATGTATTTCTACTTTGCTTGTGTCTTGTGTGATTTATTTATTTATTTTTTCAAATCATCAATTATGACTTGCTTCTTTCTGCCAAAAACAGAGCCAGATGTGATCAGGAATCTCAGAGTGACCAATATCACAACATCATCTGTGTTTCTGACATGGACTGAACCTGATGGAAATAGATCTTTCTTTAAACTTCAACGGACTGATGATAAAACAAATAAAACTACTACTAATACTTCCTATAACATCACTGGTCTGACTGCTGGAGTCAATTACACATTCTGCATCACTGCTGTGGCAGCAGACAAATCAACAGAAGGAGAAACTGTCTGCATCTCACAATTCACAAGTATGTAGAATTATAAAATCTCTTTCTTGCTATATACAGTAGTAGTGAATATATGTAAAACTATAAAATGTCTGTTTTGTGCTACAAAGTATGTTATTGTTATGGAGTGAACAGACTGAATTACGTAAGGATCCATCTGCTGGCTTTTATTTAAATGAGACATAGTCAAATACACAGGCGTGGGTCTAAAACACAGCAATCAGGAACAACACAGGCTAGGCGAAAGAGTATTCCAAAGGGGGCGTTGTCGATATATGGTTAACAATATCCAGAGGGCTTGACAAGAGCCGTAGTCCGATAACACAATCAATAGTCCATGTAAGGTGCAAACATAATCCAATGGACAAGCGAGATAAGTATCCAAGGCAGGCAACATCAAGGGCAGGCAGAGATCAGACAAGACGAGATAACAGGAAAAGATCAAGACACGGGTAAATAGACTGTGAAGGACTAAACTACGAACTCAGGAAACACGGAAAGGCTCCGTAATGTTGCTATCGCTAGGAGAGAGATAAATGCAAACAATACTCGGCGATCAGAACGAGGAAGTCCAAGGCTTATAAAGCGTGTCTCAGTGGTTACAGCTGTGTGTGTGTAATCAGTGCAATGGATGATGGGAAGTGTAGTCCAGAGTGACATGTAACAGTCTGTGTAGTGTGAGAGTCTATGTGGTGAGTGAGCGGAAGGGCAGGCACAGGATTCGTGACAGTTATACGAATGATTCACATTTCCCTGTGTGTATTTACAGTATATTTCACTTGTGTCCTGATTGTTAAAAAACAGAAAAGAAAAGAAAAACTCAACATTTGCGAATCTCCATACAAAGCTCACGTTAAAGATTAAAAATCAAAATACTGCTTTCCCTCTTGCCAGTCTATTGTTCGTTATTTGGCCCACCAGTTCACGTTTTATCATTTATGTATTTCTACTTTGCTTGTGTCTTGTGTGATTTATTTATTTATTTTTTCAAATCATCAATTATGACTTGCTTCTTTCTGCCAAAAACAGAGCCAGATGTGATCAGGAATCTCAGAGTGACCAATATCACAACATCATCTGTGTTTCTGACATGGACCGAACCTGATGGAAATAGATCTTTCTTTAAACTTCAACGGACTGATGATAAAACAAATAAAACTACTACTAATACTTCCTATAACATCACTGGTCTGACTGCTGGAGTCAATTACACATTCTGCATCACTGCTGTGGCAGCAGACAAATCAACAGAAGGAGAAACTGTCTGCATCTCACAATTCACAAGTATGTAGAATTATAAAATCTCTTTCTTGCTATATACAGTAGTAGTGAATATATGTAAAACTATAAAATGTCTGTTTTGTGCTACAAAGTATGTTATTGTTATGGAGTGAACAGACTGAATTACGTAAGGATCCATCTGCTGGCTTTTATTTAAATGAGACATAGTCAAATACACAGGCGTGGGTCTAAAACACAGCAATCAGGAACAACACAGGCTAGGCGAAGAGTATTCCAAAGGGGCGTTGTCGATATATGGTTAACAATATCCAGAGGGCTTGACAAGAGCCGTAGTCCGATAACACAATCAATAGTCCATGTAAGGTGCAAACATAATCCAATGGACAAGCGAGATAAGTATCCAAGGCAGGCAACATCAAGGGCAGGCAGAGATCAGACAAGACGAGATAACAGGAAAAGATCAAGACACGGGTAAATAGACTGTGAAGGACTAAACTACGAACTCAGGAAACACGGAAAGGCTCCGTAATGTTGCTATCGCTAGGAGAGAGATAAATGCAAACAATACTCGGCGATCAGAACGAGGAAGTCCAAGGCTTATAAAGCGTGTCTCAGTGGTTACAGCTGTGTGTGTGTAATCAGTGCAATGGATGATGGGAAGTGTAGTCCAGAGTGACATGTAACAGTCTGTGTAGTGTGAGAGTCTATGTGGTGAGTGAACGGAAGGGCAGGCACAGGATTCGTGACAGTTATACGAATGATTCACATTTCCCTGTGTGTATTTACAGTATATTTCACTTGTGTCCTGATTGTTAAAAAACAGAAAAGAAAAGAAAAACTCAACATTTGCGAATCTCCATACAAAGCTCACGTTAAAGATTAAAAATCAAAATACTGCTTTCCCTCTTGCCAGTCTATTGTTCGTTATTTGGCCCACCAGTTCACGTTTTATCATTTATGTATTTCTACTTTGCTTGTGTCTTGTGTGATTTATTTATTTATTTTTTCAAATCATCAATTATGACTTGCTTCTTTCTGCCAAAAACAGAGCCAGATGTGATCAGGAATCTCAGAGTGACCAATATCACAACATCATCTGTGTTTCTGACATGGACCGAACCTGATGGAAATAGATCTTTCTTTAAACTTCAACGGACTGATGATAAAACAAATAAAACTACTACTAATACTTCCTATAACATCACTGGTCTGACTGCTGGAGTCAATTACACATTCTGCATCACTGCTGTGGCAGCAGACAAATCAACAGAAGGAGAAACTGTCTGCATCTCACAATTCACAAGTATGTAGAATTATAAAATCTCTTTCTTGCTATATACAGTAGTAGTGAATATATGTAAAACTATAAAATGTCTGTTTTGTGCTACAAAGTATGTTATTGTTATGGAGTGAACAGACTGAATTACGTAAGGATCCATCTGCTGGCTTTTATTTAAATGAGACATAGTCAAATACACAGGCGTGGGTCTAAAACACAGCAATCAGGAACAACACAGGCTAGGCGAAGAGTATTCCAAAGGGGCGTTGTCGATATATGGTTAACAATATCCAGAGGGCTTGACAAGAGCCGTAGTCCGATAACACAATCAATAGTCCATGTAAGGTGCAAACATAATCCAATGGACAAGCGAGATAAGTATCCAAGGCAGGCAACATCAAGGGCAGGCAGAGATCAGACAAGACGAGATAACAGGAAAAGATCAAGACACGGGTAAATAGACTGTGAAGGACTAAACTACGAACTCAGGAAACACGGAAAGGCTCCGTAATGTTGCTATCGCTAGGAGAGAGATAAATGCAAACAATACTCGGCGATCAGAACGAGGAAGTCCAAGGCTTATAAAGCGTGTCTCAGTGGTTACAGCTGTGTGTGTGTAATCAGTGCAATGGATGATGGAAGTGTAGTCCAGAGTGACATGTAACAGTCTGTGTAGTGTGAGAGTCTATGTGGTGAGTGAGCGGAAGGGCAGGCACAGGATTCGTGACAGTTATACGAATGATTCACATTTCCTGTGTGTATTTACAGTATATTTCACTTGTGTCCTGATTGTTAAAAACAGAAAAGAAAAGAAAAACTCAACATTTGCGAATCTCCATACAAAGCTCACGTTAAAGATTAAAAATCAAAATACTGCTTTCCCTCTTGCCAGTCTATTGTTCGTTATTTGGCCCACCAGTTCATGTTTCATCATTTATGTGTTTCTACTTTGCTTGTGTCTTGTGTGATTTATTTATTTATTTTTCAAATCATCAATTATGACTTGCTTCTTTCTGCCAAAAACAGAGCCAGATGTGATCAGGAATCTCAGAGTGACCAATATCACAACATCATCTGTGTTTCTGACATGGACCGAACCTGATGGAAATAGATCTTTCTTTAAACTTCAACGGACTGATGATAAAACAAATAAAACTACTACTAATACTTCCTATAACATCACTGGTCTGACTGCTGGAGTCAATTACACATTCTGCATCACTGCTGTGGCAGCAGACAAATCAACAGAAGGAGAAACTGTCTGCATCTCACAATTCACAAGTATGTAGAATTATAAAATCTCTTTCTTGCTATATACAGTAGTAGTGAATATATGTAAAACTATAAAATGTCTGTTTTGTGCTACAAAGTATGTTATTGTTATGGAGTGAACAGACTGAATTACGTAAGGATCCATCTGCTGGCTTTTATTTAAATGAGACATAGTCAAATACACAGGCGTGGGTCTAAAACACAGCAATCAGGAACAACACAGGCTAGGCGAAAGAGTATTCCAAAGGGGGCGTTGTCGATATATGGTTAACAATATCCAGAGGGCTTGACAAGAGCCGTAGTCCGATAACACAATCAATAGTCCATGTAAGGTGCAAACATAATCCAATGGACAAGCGAGATAAGTATCCAAGGCAGGCAACATCAAGGGCAGGCAGAGATCAGACAAGACGAGATAACAGGAAAAGATCAAGACACGGGTAAATAGACTGTGAAGGACTAAACTACGAACTCAGGAAACACGGAAAGGCTCCGTAATGTTGCTATCGCTAGGAGAGAGATAAATGCAAACAATACTCGGCGATCAGAACGAGGAAGTCCAAGGCTTATAAAGCGTGTCTCAGTGGTTACAGCTGTGTGTGTGTAATCAGTGCAATGGATGATGGGAAGTGTAGTCCAGAGTGACATGTAACAGTCTGTGTAGTGTGAGAGTCTATGTGGTGAGTGAACGGAAGGGCAGGCACAGGATTCGTGACAGTTATACGAATGATTCACATTTCCCTGTGTGTATTTACAGTATATTTCACTTGTGTCCTGATTGTTAAAAAACAGAAAAGAAAAGAAAAACTCAACATTTGCGAATCTCCATACAAAGCTCACGTTAAAGATTAAAAATCAAAATACTGCTTTCCCTCTTGCCAGTCTATTGTTCGTTATTTGGCCCACCAGTTCACGTTTTATCATTTATGTATTTCTACTTTGCTTGTGTCTTGTGTGATTTATTTATTTATTTTTTCAAATCATCAATTATGACTTGCTTCTTTCTGCCAAAAACAGAGCCAGATGTGATCAGGAATCTCAGAGTGACCAATATCACAACATCATCTGTGTTTCTGACATGGACCGAACCTGATGGAAATAGATCTTTCTTTAAACTTCAACGGACTGATGATAAAACAAATAAAACTACTACTAATACTTCCTATAACATCACTGGTCTGACTGCTGGAGTCAATTACACATTCTGCATCACTGCTGTGGCAGCAGACAAATCAACAGAAGGAGAAACTGTCTGCATCTCACAATTCACAAGTATGTAGAATTATAAAATCTCTTTCTTGCTATATACAGTAGTAGTGAATATATGTAAAACTATAAAATGTCTGTTTTGTGCTACAAAGTATGTTATTGTTATGGAGTGAACAGACTGAATTACGTAAGGATCCATCTGCTGGCTTTTATTTAAATGAGACATAGTCAAATACACAGGCGTGGGTCTAAAACACAGCAATCAGGAACAACACAGGCTAGGCGAAAGAGTATTCCAAAGGCGTTGTCGATATATGGTTAACAATATCCAGAGGGCTTGACAAGAGCCGTAGTCCGATAACACAATCAATAGTCCATGTAAGGTGCAAACATAATCCAATGGACAAGCGAGATAAGTATCCAAGGCAGGCAACATCAAGGGCAGGCAGAGATCAGACAAGGCGAGATAACAGGAAAAGATCAAGACACGGGTAAATAGACTGTGAAGGACTAAACTACGAACTCAGGAAACACGGAAAGGCTCCGTAATGTTGCTATCGCTAGGAGAGAGATAAATGCAAACAATACTCGGCGATCAGAACGAGGAAGTCCAAGGCTTATAAAGCGTGTCTCAGTGGTTACAGCTGTGTGTGTGTAATCAGTGCAATGGATGATGGGAAGTGTAGTCCAGAGTGACATGTAACAGTCTGTGTAGTGTGAGAGTCTATGTGGTGAGTGAACGGAAGGAAGGCACAGGATTCGTGACAGTTATACGAATGATTCACATTTCCCTGTGTGTATTTACAGTATATTTCACTTGTGTCCTGATTGTTAAAAAACAGAAAAGAAAAGAAAAACTCAACATTTGCGAATCTCCATACAAAGCTCACGTTAAAGATTAAAAATCAAAATACTGCTTTCCTCTTGCCAGTCTATTGTTCGTTATTTGGCCCACCAGTTCACGTTTTATCATTTATGTATTTCTACTTTGCTTGTGTCTTGTGTGATTTATTTATTTATTTTTTCAAATCATCAATTATGACTTGCTTCTTTCTGCCAAAAACAGAGCCAGATGTGATCAGGAATCTCAGAGTGACCAATATCACAACATCATCTGTGTTTCTGACATGGACTGAACCTGATGGAAATAGATCTTTCTTTAAACTTCAACGGACTGATGATAAAACAAATAAAACTACTACTAATACTTCCTATAACATCACTGATCTGACTGCTGGAGTCAATTACACATTCTGCATCACTGCTGTGGCAGCAGATCAATCAACAGAAGGAGAAACTGTCTGCATCTCACAATTTACCAGTATGTAGAATTATAAAATCTAATTTCCTTGCTATATAGAGTAGTAGTAACTATATGTAAAACTATAAAATGTCTGTTTTGTGCTACAAAGTATGTTATAAAAATGATTCCCCCTTTGTGTATTTATATTTCACTTATGTTCTGATTGTTAAAAAAAGAAAAGAAAAGAAAAACGTAATATTTGTGAATCTCCATACAAAGCTCAAAATACTGCTTTCCGCTTGCGAGTCTATTGTTCGTTATTTGACCCACCACCAGTTCATGTTTCATCATTTATGTGTTTCTACTTTGCTTGTGTCTTGCGTGATGTTTTTTTCAAATCATCAATTATGACTTGCTTCTTTCTTCAAAAAACAGAGCCAGATGTGATCAGGAATCTCAGAGTGACCAATATCACAACATCATCTGTGTTTCTGAGATGGAATGAACCAGCTGGAAAAAGAAATTTCTTTAAAATTCAATGGACCGATGATAAAACAAACAGAAATTCAACAACGAACGCTTTCTATAACATCACTGATCTGACTGCTGGAGTCAATTACACATTCTGCATCACTGCTGTGGCATCAGACGAATCAACAGAAGGAGAACCTGTCTGCATCTCAAACTATATCAGTATGTAAAATGATAAAATATCTGTCCTTTGCTAAATAGAATGTTTAAACAAACTGACCCAACTTTTTTTCTACTAATATGATTTTATTAGCATCTACTTGTTTTTATGTGAGGAACCTATAACATGTTTTTGGGTACACTTTAGGGACCAATTCCCACCATTAACTACGACTTTTGCCTCAATAAACTCCTAATTTGCTGCTTACTAATAGTTATTGAGGTAGTTGTTAAGTTTAGGTATGGGGTCGGATTAAAGGATCCAAAATGTGGCCATGCAGAATAAGGCCTTAATATGTGCACTACTAAATAGCCAATATGCTAGTAATATGCATGTTAATAAGCAACTACTTAAACGTGAGAGTTCGTCCCTAAACTAAACTGCTATTGCATGCTCTTAGTTGTACACATTGGATATGGTTTTATTTTCATAACCTATTAAGATTGATGCCTTGTCAGCATCTCATTTTTGGACGGAAAATTGTACAGTGTACATTTGATTCTGGTGTAACTACAAATGCCATGTAATTGTATAATTATAATTCCCACTTTCACCAACTCATTTATTTTTATTTTCCCCACACAGAGCCAGATGTGATCAGGAATCTCACAGTGACTGATGTCACAGCATCATCTGTGCTTCTGACATGGGATGAACCAGGAGGAAAAAGAGATTGTTTTAGAATTCAATGGACGGATGAGAAAAGGACGAATAACAAAGAAACAAAGACAATTAATAACACTTCCTATCACATCACTGATCTGACTGCTGGAGTCAATTACACATTCTGCATCACTGCTGTGGCATCAGACAAATCAACAGAAGGAGAACCTGTCTGCATCTCACACTGTACCAGTATGTAAAATGATCAAATATCCGTCCTCTTCCTCTTTGTACAAATCTTGTACAAAACTCCCACAGTAACTTTTAATATAATGTTGTGACTGTCAATGTTAGCTCCATCAGAAAATGACATAAAACAGATAATGTGTTTTTTAAGGATAATCTATTGCATCTCAGTGTATACTAGCATATCATCTTTTTCAACTGGATAATATAATAAACAAGGTTTTATTCTGATAAAAACTTTAAATACATTACTGCTTTTTTTTTTCATCGGGAGCATGTTTAATAATATAATAATAACACTTATCAAATTCTCATGTAGTTTCCCCTAACAAGGATTCTGAGATTCCAGTGACTGTTGGCGTAGTTTTGGCAGTGATCTGTTTTCTCATCATCATGACTCTCATTCTCTTCTTCTATTCAAGAAGGTGAGTTGCCAGTGTCATCAGAGAAGTAAATAGTGGATAGAGTTCAAGATACAGAAGCCTTGCAGATTCATTTTAGTAACATTTCTTCATTACTCTGTTACAGACAAACCAAAAACAATGTCCCGACATCCCTGTACACACCATTAGGTAACTTTGTTTGATATGTTTATAGTTAAATATTTATTTGACAAAACTTTAAATTGTTAATGTATTGATTTTTCTTTCTGTTTCCAGCAATAAAATGTAAGTAATTGTTTTATTATTAATCTATTAATTTTTAATGTTGAAACATGATTATTTACCCTTTATTGTATATTTTTACGTGTTTTTTTAAATTTATTTTATTTTTTATGGCACACAGTGATATTGCTTTGAGAATAGAAGATTATGAAGAGTACTTTAAGCAGAAGCATGCGGATTCCAACTGTGGTTTTGCTGTAGAGTATGAGGTATGAGAAACACAAATATGTATTTTAAAATTTTTTTATTTAGACACTTCTTCCTATGACAATTTTATCAAACGGTTTTACTCAGGGCTTGTCACAGAAATTCATTTAGAAATGAGTGTTTTCAAAATCCAGACCTAAAGTAGTGCTGTGTTGTTGCAGGAGTTGAAAACAGTTGGAACGGCACAGTCCAAAAACACTGCCCTGGCTATTGAAAACAAGCCGAAGAACCGTTACAGCAATGTGCTACCTTGTGAGTAGACTGACTGTCGCATGTACTAAAAGGTGTACATTTTCAGTTAATTTCCTGAGGCGCAGAGCCAAAGCACAACCAAAACACAACCAAAATAATGTTCTCCTGCAAGATGCATAGTTAATTTTGTTAACCACTTGAGGGCCAAAAGTTTAAAAGAAATAAACAAAAATGAAGAATAGATAATACACTCAATGTATGCTCAGGATTATGATTATCTAAACTAGGCACAGGTGATAACAATCAGAAATCAAGAAAAACAAGAAATGAATGAACAGGAAATGTATACAGACAATATGTGATCAAAATAAAAAATAAAAGAGTGCTTGGAGTATAACAGAATATGATAGGTATGACACTCAGTGTTGGGAAGGTTATTTTGGAAATGTAATAGGTTACAGATTACAAGTTACCCTATTTAAAATGTAATGAGTAATGTAACTACTTCAATTACTTTATTAAAGTAATGTAACTGATTACATTTTGATTACTTTTCTAAATTTCTCATGTTTTCAACTGTTAATCATTTTCAAATATGTAAACTAGGCAGGGTTAACCTTACAGTAGTACTCAACACTGATTACTGTCAGACTTTCCAAACCCTTCAACACTTAAATTAAGATCATAATAATTTAATTTTAAAGCACAGCCACCACAAAATCAGACTTTAACACCTCTTTTCACTTTGTGATTGTTCTGAGGTTAAATACAGATTTAAATTCATAACAAGAAATAGTTTAGTAGTTATGATACTGTTTTTGAAATCAAATCTTATGACAGGAAACACTGGCATCTAACAATGCCTTGGGAAAAAAAAACAGTTAATCTTAAAAAGTAAAGCATATACATAATCCCAAATAGGAAATAAAACAGTTATCGAATGAGAATGTGTCCTATTCTGTGTCCTAAACTATTTAGACATTGTCTCATATTTTAGAGCAGTCAATGCAATTTATTAAAGAAATCAATTAAACCTGTATGTGTCACGATCTGCTGGAACAAGAGAACGAGGAGGCCAGGAACTCTTCAAATAACACAGACTTTATTGAGCCAAACACATAAGGAACAACGGAAACACAGAATGACATTCAAGACCAGACACTAAAGACAGGGAAACACAGGGCTTAAGTCCTAGAACTAAACGAGTAAACTAGAATTAATTACACATGGCTGGGGACTAATAAATTAATGATGAGAACTTAACGAGAAAACAGGAAACTAACCGAATAAGGACATAGAGGGAGAAACTAGGGCAAGGAAGGCACGTGGGGAGCAAAACAAAACACAAGGATGTGTGTGTGTGAAAAGAAGAAAACAAAACAAAACAACAATTCAGATGTAACCTCTTTTGTAATTGTTAACGTTTTCCTAAGTAACTGTAATTTAATTACACATTTTTTCCCCCAGTAACTGTAACTGATTATATTACATTTATTTTGTAATTAAATTACGTAATTTAGTTACTTGTAACTAGTTACTTCCCAACACTGATGACCCTACAATGTAACCTTATAACCTTATATAAAATCAAATGCATAATTTTGAGTTCTTAATTAATAACAACTTTATGATACTAATTGTATGTTTGCCTTCATCAGATGATGCTTCAAGAGTGAAGTTATCAATGTGTGGCAGTCCCTTTGATGACTATATCAATGCCAACTACATCCCAGTGAGTAAACAGAAGTGTAAATTTCAGAAGTGGTTTTTTTTTTGTGGTTATGTCTAAGCATGTTTTTCACTCTTCTTTCTTTCTTTTTTTTTTTTTGAACAGGGCTATAATTCAAGAAAAGAGTTTATAGCAGCTCAGGGTCCGCTGCCCGTCACAGTGAATGAATTCTGGAGAATGATCTGGGAGAAGAATATCTACACCATAGTGATGCTGACCAAATGCAATGAGATGGGACGAGTAAGTTTTCATTGTGAAATATTATTATTTGGCATTTTAATGCCTTTATTTCGATAGGACTGTAGTTAGACAAGAAGCAAAGTGGGGGAGAGATAGAGGAACGGGACCCGGGAAAGGTCCCCGAGCTGGGACTCGAACTTTGGATGCCCGAAGCACAATGGCACTACATGTTGGCGTGCTGCCATTATTAGTCACATTGAAAAGTGGTAAAATGTGAAAATGTATATTCAGAGTAAAGATAACCAGCTCTCTGTCATTTTCTCCAGGTGAAATGTGAGAAGTACTGGCCATCTGGGACCAATCATTATCAAAACAACTCTGTGACAACCACCTCAGAGATAGAACTGGAGAGCTGGACCATAAGAGACTTCAGAATCAAAAATGTAAAGCAACACTTCCTGCACCTGATATCTCCATGTATTTCTTCAGTAGTATATAGGAGTGGATTTGTTTTTGTTGTTATTTTTAAATCAGTAAAATTTTACAATAATATGATGCATAATTATGTAGGTGAAAACAGCAGAAACTCGCTACGTACGTCAGTTCCACTTCACTGCGTGGCCGGATCATGGAGTTCCACAGACCACTGAAGTCCTCATTGACTTCAGACACCTGGTCAGAGAACACATGGACCAGTACTCACGCCACTCTCCAACTGTGGTGCACTGCAGGTAAATGAAGTTCCTATTAACAAGCATTCACAAATTAATATTATAGTGCAAACATCAAATTTTGCCATTTGTTAGATTAAACTTTTAATTTATTATTTGACCTTCACACTTTTTTTAGTGCCGGTGTGGGAAGAACAGGGACCTTCATAGCCATTGACCACCTGATCTTCCAGATTGAAAGAGACAGCATGGTGGACATCTACGGAATTGTTAATGATATGCGCATGCACAGGCCTCTCATGGTGCAGACTGAGGTAAGGTTACAGTGAGGCACTTACAATGAAAGTAAATGCAGCCAGCTTTTAGAGCAGAAATATGGGGCTTATAATTTTGTAAAAGTGCTTACTGTAAAGCCCGGTACACACCAAGCCGACGCCGTCAAACTAGTGGTGACGAAAGCAGACTGCGGGGTCGGCTCACGTCGGCAGCGTCTGGGTCCAAAGTTGCCCTGACACACCAAGCCCATATTGTATGTTAACAAGCTTATTGCTTACATCATGCAGATATTCTACTTAAATATATTACTTAGCCAAACACTGTGACCTTTTGCTTATATTTTGTATTTTTGGAGGAAAAGTCGAAATTATCTGTCGTAATTAACATTATGAAACAAAATAATTGATTGAGCGTAACACATACTAAACATACTACATTGGTGAAACTGGTGTTAACATTTGTTCTACAAAGAAACTGCCAAAGCAAGTTTGCATACTCAGACTCATATTTTTACACTATTTTTTTTTCTGTTTTCTACAACAGGAGCAGTATGTTTACCTCCACCAGTGTGCGTATGACATAATTCGATCAAGAACTGGGACCAACGTGGACTTAATTTACCAGAACGCAGCAGCTCTCAGTATCTATCAGAATGTAGAATATCAAAAATCATAAATGTCCATTTAAAACTGCAGAAATTTAAGCATATTTTAAGTTTCACATGTACATGATGAGCATATATATATATATAGATAGATAGATATAGATATCCTTTACATATAGCTGGATGTAATTTATTTCTTGCACAATACTCAAAACTTTTGAGTAATAGTTTAATTTTAATGAATACATTTAAAATGTTACACTGTAAAAATACAGCCATTTTCTATAATAATAATTTAAAGTAAACAGCAAGTAATTGTATTTATGATATTTCAATCAAGATATCTTTATTTTTTTATCTTTATGTCCAAAAGAGAAATTTGTATAATTTGACATAATATATTTACTGCGATATCAAACATCTGTACATTTTAGTACTGACATGATTTAGGGCCTTGTGGGATCCCGAGTTTTAAAAATCTTTTATGTCTACAAAGTTATTTAGAGAAATGTAATGTATCATGCATTATTTAACAATTTAGAGCAGAAACAAAATAATTTTTCTTTTTTTTACAAACTAGAAGGCACTCCCAACCTATCAGTGTACACAGGAAATATTGTGTGCTGTTATATTGATAATTAGAAATTAAGAAAATAGGACTGATATGGTACTGTTTAGTTATTAATATGTTGTAGATTTTGCAGTGTGCATGAAGCTCAACCTGCTGTGCTGGATATGAGCATTTGCTTGGGATTTGTAATTAATGTTGCATTTTATTTTTATACAGTTAGTTTCAGCCTTCTAATTTGATAAGACGAGCAGCGTTGCAGGAGTGCTAATGGCTAACTATCCAAATTATGTCTTAAATGTAAGTAACTACATTAATGTCCTATTTACTGCACATTTATTTAAAAGCAATCACACCTGCAAACTGGGCTATTATTATAGTAAGCACAGCTGGGATTAGCTGCAATCTGTGACATATTTTGTAAAGCACTGTTTAAGCTATTTTTACTGTTTATACTATACTGTTTATGATCAATACTTGGAATACTTTTATTTAACATTTTATTTGTATTTGAACAACAGTGCACTAGCATCACTTTCACACTGGAGATGGTTTCTAGCTTCTGTAGCGTTATTTGTGTGTATGGATACTATTTAACGAAGCTTCTGGTATATAGGAAGTATCTTTACTGTACCTCTTTTTGGTTTTAATGATCCTTTCTTTGGGAAGATTCTGATAAATGTCGGAAACAATGAACACATAATGAATAACAAATAAATTCATTTTAAAACTAGTAAGAGTACTCTGTTCTGTATCTCCACTAGACATCTGACTAAAACCAGAGGCCACATAACATTTGACGAGTAAAATGGAATAGATTTTTTTGTTATTTAACAAGTGCTCTATGCATTTCTCTTGCCTTTATGCTGTAAAGACTTATGGCAGAATGTTTTTATCCTTCTTCCACTAGAGTGCACCGAAGTACTCTGAAGGTATAATATACACTATATTTGGGTGTTTCTGCAACTTTTAAGTCCCGGTAGTGAAATTTTTGATTTATGTTAAAATTTGTCATATGATGCTTTATAAATATATTCACAGTGTCATTACACACCTTGACAAAAAATATAATTGATGATTAATGTGATTTAATACAAAATTATGAAACATTTATAGATCCAAACACCATTTTTGTTCATGTCCCACAACTCTGGTCACAATGTTGAGATACGTAAAATAAGCTAATTGAATTACAATTTGACATTATTTCAAATGGAATTATTTAATACACATATTAATTTATAACATCTTAATTATTTTTTTTATTATTTACTAATCATTTTTATGATTTTTTTTTTCAACTAAATGTGCCTGTCCTACACTTTTGAGTCCTTACCGCAACAATTTATTTTATTTTATTTATTTAACCTTTATTTAACCAGAAAAGACTCTGAGATTAAAAATCTCTTTCGCAGGAGTGTCCTGGCCAAAATGGGCAGCAATACAAAATATTACAACACAAATAGACTAGAGACACTTAAAAACAGCTACATATCATTGAGTCAATTTCCATTTGCCGAGTAACTGTTTTAAAATGATCCAAAGACAGCAAATTTTGTAATTTCAATTTCGATTGCAGAAGGTTCCAGTCAAAAAGTCCAATGAAAAAAAGGCTTTTATTATGACATTTTATCAAAGACAAACAAATCTAGCTTCTATGGAAATAGAAACTAGCGCATGAGCTCATTGCTGACAGATTGAGCCACCTCACTACCTCATTCACAAGATCCCAAAAATATAATGTAAATATCTTATTTTCTGTGTCAGTATTTATTGTGTGTCCTTACCATACAGCTTAGTAATTCTGTACTTTGAACTACATTTATAAAATAAATGTATATTACGGTTTAATTCAGGTATATTAAGACTCAAAACTAATGTAGTAGACCTTGCTAGCTGCCAATTAGCTGCAATATTAGCAAAAATGTCATTTCCGCAACATGTCTTTACCGCAGCAAATTTAGGTGTTGCGGTAAAGACCTTGTGTTGCGTTAGAGACAAGTTCAAGGCTTACTGTATATTAAATTACAAATATTCAGTCTTTTGTAAATTATATTTAAACATGACATTTTGTAACCCTAGATGAGACCAAATTCATCAACAATAAGATTAAAGAAATGCAGAGAGGAAATGAGAAAAGACCCAGAGAGGTATGCAGAGTATCTGCAGAAGGAAAAAGACCGTTACAAAAAGAGAAAGAAAAATGGGCAGATAAAGAGTGTGAAAAGAAGGCAGTGGAGGATAAATAAAAGAAACCAGGGGGCAAAACACAAAGTACTGCATGCCTCAAATCAGTTTGTTGCAACAAACACCAACTTTAGGAGATAATATTTTTTAAACATGAAAAACAGTTTGAGTTCTTTACTGCAAAACTACTCAAACCAGCAACCTTCAGGTTACAAGCCCAACTCCCTAACCATTAGGCCACGACTACCCAGAAGGTTGCCTCCGCGAATTGCATTTAAAATCCTTTAATCCAAAATCCGGCTAAAATCCAAGCCGTTGATTATCCCGCTTATTCCATGGTCATTTGCCAAGTTATTGACAAGTTAAATAGTATTGCTCTTTGCAGCGCAGTATTTGACCGAATGTCTAAAGATTACAGTTATTTTCGTCAGTTCAGTCATTCTTGAGACATGGGACAAAACATGCCCAGCAATTGTAACTACTATTAGGTTAAAAAAAAAATATATATATATTCAATTATAAATGTTATGGGGATTAATAATAGAATGTATTTAACACAATTATCCCTTCAATTTAATTTTATCATTATTATGTGAAATCTATGACACTTACTGTCACTACATCTAAAACGGTGTGTCCACAGAGAAGGGTTCAATCATTCATATGCTATAAAATGGATAAAAATGTTTTTTTAATGATGAAAAAGACCTTGTCTTATGAAAAGCAACACTTAATAATATATCATATCAAGGCAAGGTTGTTTTTCGGTGACATATGCGTGTTTCATAAGGTTTCAAAGTTGTGTCCCCACTTTTTGTCAACACTGTCAGACATTGATTAAAATGTAATAAAATCAGGGAATATCAGGGGCAGCTGTCACTCTAAAGGACCCCCTTGCCACAGTCCTCCATTGCAGAGTACATCGCTGTCAGACAGGCTCTGGTCAGTTTTATAGTTTTAGAATATTTTAAATCCTAATGTTAATATTTCCTGGTCACAACCATGAAATGTCAACACCATCTTCCAATTTCTGAGGAAATTATTTAGATCATTTTATTCTCCTGAAGCAGGTTCCATTAGCATCTAGCATCAACAGAAAAAACAAAACAAAATGGCTACTACATGAACCACCATCAGATTTAGTGTTCCAATGATATATCAAAATACTTAAATGTGACTCTTGAATAAAAGCTTTATGAACAATACCATTATCACTGTTTGTTGTGTTTGTTTTAATACAGTAATTGATTGATCCAGTGTATTTGATAGTTAAAATGACTATAGCTTCAGGTTTTTGTCACCACCGTCAGATGTGTCAACTCTGTTAGTTCTGTCACCTCCGTCAGAGGAATATTTTGATGATTATTTCATTATAATATTTTATATTTGCTGAGTAATTGTTGGTCACATGTGGAAGTGTAATCTGTCTGCTACCATGACAATGTGTTTTGAAATGTTAAAAACATCTTGAATGCTGTTAAAGATAAAGTTTAAATTATATTACACAGTCCAAGGTAAAAAGCACATTTTGTTAAAAAAAAGAGAAAAGTTGGGAGGTTGTATCAAAGCATAGCTCAGTATCTTAGTACATATAAGATACATAAATGTAGTTTCGTTTGTCTGAAAACAAAGTTGTATTTTTTTCAATTTTGCACCCTGTTTTGTCCCGCTTCTCAAGAATGATTGAGTTACGGAGTTACGGCAGTTGAAATAGTGCGGTAAGATCACATTTATTTGAATGAATTATAGCATTTATTTCAATTAATTAGAGAGAGAGAGAGATGTGTGTGCCACCTGCGTGCTGCATCTGTGCGTCTCTCTCTACAAACAATTAATTAGGCTACTTCAAAAACAGCGATTTTACCACCTCCTTGCTGAGGAATATAATGTAGCATTCTAGTATCTAGGCTATTATATTAATAAAAATCGAGGGGAAGCGTTGACAACAAATTTATGTCCGACTCTCTCTCGCTCTCTCTCTTTGTGTGCATCAATTAAAGCAGCACATTAATATAGAACAGTGATTAAACTGACTTGGAACTACCTGTGCATTAAACAGTTTTACTGCATACCTGCCAGCCAATCAGAATCCAGTACTCACACAGATCATGGAATAATTAGAAAATAATGCACACATCTCGGGTGTGCATTATTTCTTCACGAACAGTGCCGTTGTTGTTACCTCGCTTGTGAGAAGTCATGTAGTTTTTAAATTGTTAAACTATGTTACTGATACAATCGTCAGAGTAGTGCTAACAACATTAGCGTGTATGTGTAAGGTCTGTTTTGGGTTCTGTATCATGTTCTTGTTTTCTTGTCTTTTATTTTGTAATTTGATTCATGCTGTTAGTGTCATGTTTCCCTCCCTCTTGTATTCATGTGGTGGAACTATGATGTCACTTTGTAGGTGAAAACCCGGAAGCGAGTTAGCATTTTAGCACTTCCGGTTCCATCGTCCCAGAGTCAATGGGTTTTTTGAATGGGATTTTGGTAAAATAAGGTCCGTGGTTCACACAGGCTCAAGATACTTTCACATTTTATTCTACGACATAAAACACACCAGTTACACCCCACTCGTGAATTTTTTTAACTGTTATGTTTCTTAAAAAAGACGGTTGCTAACAAGTTGCTAAATGGGACTACAGGCGCTGTCGGAGACATTAAATGTCATCACACCAAACAGTTTATCAATTTACAGTATTTTCCAGTTGTAGTATAATTTGTAATTCAATTAATTGTAGAATAACCAATGAATAGTTTCCCGTATTTTATATATTTTTTTTTTTTTTTGCCCCGAAATGCGACAAGTCTTCGGAGGGAAGATGCTTGAGTTGGGTTCAGCCTCAGATACATCTGTATGGTTTTGGTAATGGAGTAATCCTGTGTTAGCACCTCTCTAGTATTTCCTCTCATTCTACATGCACAAATCAGTGGGCGGGGCTAAAGAGGCAATCATTTAGAAGTAGGCATTGATCTTCTGTAGAGGTGGTCTTTAGTTGCACTATGACATTATAATGTAACAAATTCCAAAATGTGTCATTTGCAGCTTGGGTTCAATAAAAGCTGTGTGAACTAACAAGAAATTTTAAGTTCTGAGACTTACAGGAGATTTTCATAGATAAACCTATTACATATTTAAAAGATCAAGGGAAATTTTATTTCTCAGTTCATGATTCCTTTAAGAAGCCTGGTCGCAGCATTTTGAAATAGTTGAAGGCGTGATATTTACATTTACATTTGGTCATTTAGAGATAGATGAATGAGGGGCACCGATGTACACTGAGTACATTGCCAAGCATCAAATGGAGTGTAAAGCACACCGGAAATGGACTCTGGAGCAGTGGAAACCTGTTCTGTGGAGTGACAAATCACGCTTCTCTGTTTGGCAGTCTGATGGGCAAATCTGGGTCTGGTGGATACCTGGAGAACATTTCCTGCCTGACTAGCGTTTGGTGGAGGAGGGATAATGACATGGGGCTGTTTGTCTGGGGTTGGGATAGAAGGTAGTAAAGGTAAATGTTAATGCATCAGCATACCAAGACATTTTGGACAATGCTATTCAACATTGTAGCAACAGTTTGGGAAGGCCCTTTTCTATTCCAGCATGACATCTATCCAATCTTGACATGAAAACAATTTGATTTTGTTTTGAGCACTGTACAGGGAACAGTAGTGCTGTTGTATACTTCATGCAGGAGTTATGCAAATCTTCATCATAGTAGCTTACTATGTTAGGAAACTAAGAAGTGGTTAGTAGCATGTTAACTAGAATATAGACAAATTAAAGGAAGCTTTATTTTCAGTTCTGGCGATGTAGTGAAGTGATGAGTTTCGTAACGCTCGATCTGTTCAGCCGTGTGAAGCAGAGGCGGAGCATTAACACTGTTCACATAAACGTAACATTTAAATCTGGTGACACCTTGAGCAAGAGCTCACACCTCTCACATCAGTGCTCGGTGCAGTTTGACAAGGACCAGCCAGTTTAATGAGGTTGTAAACTCATCAGAATTCATTAAATAACATGGCACGTCTTTCTTTTAAAAATGTATGTAAAGGCACAGCGCTTCTGTTCTTTGTCATTGTTCTGGTAAGTCGCCTTCTTTATTAAGCATGAATTAATTAGTATGATGATTGATGGTTTAGATCAGTGGTTTTCAATCCTGGTCCTGGGGACCCACTGCTTTTCACATTTTGTATGTCTCCCTTATTTAACACACCTGATTCAGATCACCAGCTCATTAGCTGAAAGCTTCATGAACTCAGCTGAGCGTGTCAGATAAGGGAGACATACAAAATATGCAGAGCAGCGGGTCCCCAGTACCAGGATTGAAAGCCACTGGTTTATATGAAATAAAAAGTTCACACTTGAGCACACTTGTTACTCTTGTGTTTTTAAAGTGTAGTCTGCAACGATGAGGTTATATTCAGTTGGTTTATGGCCATGTGGCTTATGGTAGTTCAACTAAACATGTAGCAGTTCAAAAATTTTATTATATATGTGCACACACACATATATATTGCCAAATACATTATTGTCAAAACTTATGTAATTAACCTGTTATTACAAGTTTTATACAGTGGTTGATTGCAATAAAAATTGAAAAACATTTAGAAGTTATTATTACTACATTTAATAACCAAACAATAAAAATAGCCTTTATTTGAATTAACAGCAACAACAACCATTTCTTAAAGTAAATATTGGCTATTAGTGCTTATATCATTGCATTTCATAAAATACACTGAACAAAATTATAAATGCAAGACTTTTGTTTTTGCCCCCATTTTTCATGAGCTGAACTCAAAGATCTAAGACTTTTTCTATGTACACAAAAGGTCTATTTCTCTCAAATATTGTTCACAAATCTGTCTAAATCTGTGTTAATGAGCACTTCTCCTTTGCCGAGATACTCCATCCACCTCACAGGTGTGGCATATCAAGATGCTGATTAGACAGCATGATTATTGGGGTCCGAAAACCAGTCAGTATCTGGTGTGACCACCATTTGCCTCATGTGTTTCTCTTCAAACTGTTACGCTATAACGACAGGAATTTGATTCTTAATGAAGCAAGACGCCACGGTCCTGTAAAAGCAAACGACGGTGCGACGTTGAGCTTTTTCCCCGACTTCTCTCCCGCGATGGCAAAGAAGCGGAGCTCCTTCAGTACAATACGGAAGGAATTGCAAGAGGCAGGTCTGCAGACCTTTCTTCAGTATCCAGCTACGCTGACGATCGTCATGAAACACAGCGAGACTAAACTAATGCACTCACCGGACGAAGCACGTCAATTTCTAAGCTCGATTCCTGCTCCTCATTCTCCTGGGATGGACGTGGCATAAGGGTTTGATAATACTGAGTGACTCGACTTCTGATTTACTAATCTAGAACTTCATGTGGGCTGGGAAGCTTGGTGTCACTGATGTGCAGTTTTCAGTGCACATGATGCAGTTGTTTGTGTTTGCTTTCTCATTATAGAGAGTGTACATACCACCTTTTTTTCTTTTTTTTACCCCACCTTATTACTTGTGTGAATTCGAAGTTATTCTGTTATCTTATAATAGGGCTAATGGTGGTGTTCTAGAGAACTGTACTGGCTGTCATGTTAATGTCACTGACTAAGACAGGGGAGGGCTGCAGCCTGGGGTTTGTTTTCACCCCAGTCTATAAAAGTTCTATGGGGTGGGTTTTCTTTATGTTAATGTGTTTTTCAGTGAGGGAGGAATGGGTTAAAGGCAGACTTGAGATAATTCATTTGCAGTGGTATTACTTTCTCTCATTTGTTCAGTTCACTTATTTGTTTGATAGTAATGACTGAAATTAATATACTAAGTTGTAATGTCAATGCTTTAAATGGCCCCCATAAACGTACAATATTTTTAGAACTACTGCGACGAAAAAAGGTTGACATTGCTTTAATCCAGGAAGTTCATTTGCGGAAGGATGATGTTCATAGATGCAATAATAAACATTACGAGGTGGTCTCTTTTGCTGTGACTGACAATAAAACTAAAGGTGTTTTATATTTCCATTTTAGACAGAAATGGTGATAATGCTGGCAGAATAGCTTGTATGAAGGAAAAGGAAGATAGCATTTCTATCAGTTTGCGCACCATGCAGCCCAGATCCAACTTTTTTTTCAGAATTATCTGCCTATCTCACTGATCTAACAGACTTTGAGATAGTAATGGGAACAGATATGAATGCTGTAATGTCCAATGAACTTGATAGATCTGGTGACAATTTTTCTTACTCCCAGACTGTTTCTGCTGAGCACCTTAACTAATGCATAGCCTCTTTTTCATTAGTAGATGCATGGCGATTATTCAACCCCGAATGAAGTCGACATCTTTCCCCTTTCTCTTTCAGACCATAGCAGTCATTTTTTGAAGCTTTCAATTACCCAGCGACCTTCGTGAGCCCCCCCTTTAATTCTAATTTATTAAAAGATGAGTTTTTTTGTGATCAATTCAGAAGTAAGCTACGTGAATTTATTGACCCACGGATATTGTGGGAGGCAACAAAGGGCTTCATAAGGAATTTTTCAATATCATTTGCTTCCTTTCGCCAGAAAATTCACCATAAGAAAATCTCTGACCTGGAATCCAATCTCCGAACAATCTCATTAGAACAGGCAACGCGTTGCGGGCCTAAAGCGTAACCCAATAGTTTAACTTGGTAACATGTTAAATTGCTTATCCATGTGCATAATGTTATCAAGAGTGTGCACATGAACATTATCAATAACTCTATAACAAAGAAACCAGTAGTTCAGAAAGTTAAATAAGGCTTCAGTTCATTGCAAACATTATTAAATGGTTTAACATTTGAATATTGTATCAATTACTATAGTTTAATATTATTCTTTGCGTTAAATCGCCTAAAACATGGAGAAAAACATCCGCAGAACAAACCTGTCGGCACTTTTTCTCTGTGCGGCAATTCTAACATCAGAGTGCATGTGCAGCTATTACCTGGCTGTGAAGTGTAAATATGACTTGAATTTGTTAGGTTTTATTTATTTATTTATTTATTTTTTGCATCGGGTGATTAATGACAAAGCACATGAAGTTTTACTAAGAGAACCTATGCTGTGTTAGAGTTTCTTAAGTATTTTTACCTGAATGCTACTGATCGACTTACCTTAACTGTGGGAGGCCCCAAAGATTTTAGCTCACTAAAATAAACCTGTACATTTTTCCCTCTAAGACCACATTTACACAACTAATGAGTCCTGTGGTTCAGCCTTGCAATGCCATTGGATTTTTTTTATTTATTTATTTTTTTTTTAAATAGACCTGTTTACCTGGCCATAAACTCACACAACCTGCGAACTTTCCCTGAAGCTCACATCTTGTTTTACTGGTCTGGATAAATCAACATTCAAGTAAAATGCCTAAAATATTTTATTCTGTGATTAGTAATTATGTCTACATCATGCAGATATTAAAGTACTGTGGAATGCTTCGATCATATTAGATTTTGAGCTTATGTCAATGTTGTAATTTTACAGCACTGGGTGAAATGAGTAGCAAAACTTGCCGGTGCACCTTGCACATTACATGAATAATGTTTTTGATCAACACGTTGTATTTGTTTACAAGTTTGTCTTAACATTTTGAGTTTTAAACAAAATTTAATGATTATTAAATGATGTTGAATTAAGTAAAAAATATTTCTTTAAGAATTTGAAAGTATTTGTGTAGCAATATTTGAAACCACCTGTATATCATTTATAAAATATAGTTAACTGGTCCTGACTTTGCATGTTTGCCCAAATATCTGCTTGAGGGACAGGTGATAATGTTCTGGAATGTGGCGATTAGTATGATAAATAAAGGTCACTATAGTCTAGACAGACAGTACTGTGTCAATTCTGTGGAATAGGCAAATTCATTAAAGCATGTAAATATGACTGGAATTGATTTGCATAGATATTGTTTATCCTGGAAAATAATCAGTGTTGTTTTTTTTGTTTGTTTGTTTTTTAATGCCACCAGCCAGGACCAGCATGCTTTCCAGCAAGTGTGATGTGCACCTCTGCTTCTCGAAGGACAAGAACTGCCTTGTTCATAACTGAACATAGCTATGAAAAGAGCTAAACATAAGTTTGGAAGTCCCCCCCCCCCCTCTTTGAGTTTCTGTCAGTAAATTTAGCAGGCTCTGTTTTTGTGACAAGGAATTTGGTGATGTTATTAGACAACTCGTTTGATATTTCTCCTGGGATATTAGAGCAGAGCATGTCAGTATGCTAAATCTGAGAGGGATCTTAGTTTCCATCTAAAATCTTTGATGTATTATTTCAGTTTCTGAGCCAACATTTGTCATTTTCATTTAGTTAACTTGATGTACTAAAATAAGATGGAACAATTAAGTTTCTTTATGTTGTTATGGTTTAATGTTATGTGGTCATTGTACATTATACTTGCCCTGCAGGGTCAGAAATGAACTTTTCTGTTAAGGGACAATCTTTGCAATTAAGGGCCTGAGTTACTATCAGCTTGCGTCAGCTTTGCCCTTTTTAGTAATCGTTGCCCTTTTTAAAGTTAACGGGAATTGTCCAGGAGGTTTGTTCCACTTTGTCTGTTGATGACAGTCCTGAGGCTGCTGTGTGCGCAGATAAGTTCACTTTGACTCACAAAAAAAGGCATTTGTTGCATGATGTGAATTGCATTATTACGTGCCTTTAAAAAACAACAACAACAATAACAACTTTAAAATCAACTGAGCAGGTAAAATTTTTGAAGCTTGTGTTTTTATTGCCACAAAATTGGCCACTTGATTGCGTGTCACTAAGAAAGAAAAATAAATAAAAAATCTGAGGAAAGTTATTGTGGATCTGATGCTCTTATTCAAGGCATTGTTGGGAGTGTTAAAATTGCCCTTTCATAATGTGAAGATTCAGTCTGGGTTAGTAACAGGATTTATGAAACAGGCCGTATGTCATCAGCTGCCCGTTAAAGTTGTTGCCTTAATTATAGTTAATGATTTAGCTGGGGAGAAAGTGCTTCTACTTCCGGAAGTTATTAAAAACCCTATATGTGACCCTGTTACTTCCAGTGAATTAGTGTCAGAATTTCCGGCATTATTTTCTGTGTGAGTGATTACATTGGCTCAAGCACATAAATTTAGTGATTTGGTTGATATTTCTATCACTTTTTTTGACAAATACAAAGTTCTGGCATGAAACTCAAGATGGACAGTCCAATAGGTCTTAACTCAATCTGACATGATGACATCATTATCGCATGGCACAGCTGATTGGTTCTCTCTTGTATCGGTAGCCAATGAGCTCACAGCTCAACATTCAAATATGTATGATTAGTGCTTGCTGTAGCAGTTGCAGCATGCTTCAGAAACATCTGAAATCAACATCTAAGATAAGCGAATGCTCTTTTAATCCATATTGCTGTGTTTATCGCATGGTCTGCCTAATTGAATTAAAAAAACAAGCAACCATAAATAAGTTTAAAATAAGTGTCATGTTAGCAGTTTGCATCGTAAGCAAGAGTGAAATATTAAAGGGATACTCCACCCCAAAATGAAAATTTTGTCATTAATCACTTACCCCCATGTCGTTCCAAACCTGTAAAAGATTCGTTCGTCTTCGGGAACACAATTTAAGATATTTTAGATGAAAACCGGGAGGCTTGTGACTGTCCCATTGACTGCCATGTGATGGAAATTCGCTTGCCTACATTCTGCTCGCCGTTTCAGGATGAGGGTAAGGAACAGATGGTGCGTTCAAGTCATGTCGAATACATCGTATTTACGAGTTGAACACACATGAACGCCACCACAAAGTCGTTATTACGAGTGGGAAACTGAATTTTCTTTAAGCTCCGAGTTTCTGAGTTGGGGGTGTGTCAGTGAAAAATGTGTCGGATGCAATGCCAAAGACTAAAGATATGCAGCGTCGGTAAAGTTGTTGAAATTAATAGAATTAAAAATTTTTGTAATGTACAATAAAACTATATGTTACATATACAAAATATTATATTAATGTATAATAATTATAATAGAATATATAATTATTCCGTTTACATCACCTTCATAAATTAAATAAAAACGGAAAAAAGAAAAAAACACAATGATGCACATTCTTCTTTCAATGTTTTGTAGATGTAGAGTTAAAAAAAAAATAGTTGAATTGTGTAGAAAAGTCAAATTGCCATCTTTTTCCGACCAAAGTGACTTGAACGCACCCGACGTCGTAATAACGACTTGTCAACTCGTAAGTACGAACGTCCCAGGAGCACTTGAACGCAGCAAGAGACTGGTGGCAGCGAGTTGTGATTTCCCCAGAAATGCGATGTTTTATCACCTTGGGAAGGTGGAGGGTTTCAGAGAAACTCAAATTATTCATGCTCATTTAAACTAGACTAGCTCATTTAAACAAGCAAGTGCTACAGGCACGGGCGTTGTCCTTCTGCAGGATGATGAAGCTAAAGTGTTGAGCATTCTATTGGGTATTTTTCCCAAAAATTCTTAAAACATCAGTTAAGTTACTAGTACCATTGAGAAGGAAACACTAGCATTGCTGTGTATCGGCTCTAGTTCTCTTCCCATGGTCATATTCACTAGAACTCATTCGTGGAAGTCATTGTTGGTGTGACCGTGAATGGGATGAGAGCTCCTGGTTTCCTCCTCCAGCCTTCAATCAAACTTGTCTCAATGAAATGTTGTCCTAATTAAAATTTAGAGCTCATATTTGTTGATGTTAAAGCACTGCCTTTTTTATGTTAGGGAGTTTGATAAGTATTTTTGTGTTTTTATTTTATTATCCGATTAGGTTATTTAATTTCTTTTTCTTTTCAAGTTTCCTTTTATTTGTTATTACTTACTTTTTTTTTGTTATTGTTACTTTTCATGTTGTCGCACATGAATGTTATCTCTAATAAATGTACGTTTTTTTTTTGTTTGTTTTTTTGACTAATTTCTATGCTTGTTTGATCCTCAACCAGAGTGATTTCTCTGGGATTCCACCACCACAACCTTATCCTTATTGTGCCCTTTTAGTGCAGTTAGGCTATTCCGTAGATAAGGGGCATAATAGTCATTTTTGTGACCTAGATTCGATTCTCTTTTAAATGTTTTTGAAATCGTTTAATAATGCACTTCGCTTCTCTCCTTAGGGGTTGAATGCACAGACTCATACAGGTCAGTACTAACATTTACAATCACATCCTGACTAAGAAATATCAGAGTCCCACCAGCTAAATTGGTTATATGCTGTAATGTATGCTATTCTTTTATTAATAATATATTGTATAATATAATATATAATATAATACAAAACTTAATTGTATGAATTGTGCATATTAACTATGCACATTACTAGCACATTACAGTAGCTTGTAACTAATATTTATTAGTACTTATAAAGCACATATTAATGCCTTATTCTGCATGATCATATTTTATATCCCTTAATCCTACCCCATACCTAAATTTAACCTAATAATGAATATGTGTTCCCTGTTCTAAAGTGTTACCAGATGCCCTTCTGAGCTTGTCAAGAAAGACTTTTTATTAAATGTGTTTTATCTTCATATGTCCAGGTATCACATCACTCCCTGTCACTTTAAGTATTTCTTCAAATGAGTCTCTCACATCTCCTCAAACACTTCCTACAAGTGAGTATTATTCATGGAAAGACTGTGTAAACACTTACTGTATAGCTGTATTTTATACATTGCAGTGCTTATATAGTTGTCAACATTTGAAATAGATCAAAAAAGTTCATTAAATCAAAGTTGTCCTAAGGCAAGAATACATTTTGGTTTTAGGTTTTAGGACAACTTTGATGAAAGGTTTTGATCCACTTCAAATGTTGACTTCTGAATAATTTTATAATGATAATTGTCTCAAACATCAGTACCAGATATATTTAATATAGACTGACATTGTAATTGGGAAAGTTTTATTTAAGCTGTTTACAGTTGTCATATCAGTTTCATACATATCATATTATTTTAAGCATGTCAACTAATTACTTACAAATGACTTAAATTACAAGTTAGTCAAGCGTAGCATCAGTTCTGGCAGGTCACGTTAGTCAAGCTTGCATCAGCTGACTCTCAGCTGTTCCATGTCTACCTATAGGGATGTGACACCTAACACAGCGCTCATAAGATCCTTAATACAACACAGGAGATCTGATTGAATGATGATTAACTAATGATTACAGGAACTAAACCAAATAAGGACAAACAGGAACTAAATGGGAACAAACATGCGACACATACAGTTTACAGCAATTTCTTGTATTTCAATAACAATTCTACATTTTTAATTGTGCTTCTAAATATTCCAGCAGCCCCTGCCACTACAAGCTCTCCTTCAACTGAGTCCCAAACATCAACTCCTACAAGTGAGTATTTTTATTCATGGACTGAGTAAATGTGTTAATAGGAATATTTTATCTCTATTTCATTCATATTTATCGTAAATGTGGTATATTGTAATATTAATTGTGTTTATTTCATGTCAAATTCTAAGTATCAAACATCAGCTTCTACCAGTTAAAATTTTACGTTGGGAAATATGAAATAGTAAACAGTAACACAAAAGTGTCTTCATAGAGTTTACAGCAATTTATTGTGTTTTAATAACAAGTCTTGCAATATAAAATTTGATTTATCAACAACAGCAATAACAACAAAAATATTTATTTGTTTGTTGTTTTGTTTCTTTGTACATTTAAATTTCCCAGCAGCCCCTGCCACTACAAGCTCTCCTTCAACTGAGTCCCAAACATCAACTCCTACAAGTGAGTATTTTTATTCATGGACTGAGTAAATGTGTTAATAGGCATATTTTATCTCTATTTCATTCATATTTATCGTAAATGTGGTATATTGTAATATTAATTGTGTTTATTTCATGTCAAGTACTAAGTATCAAACATCAGCTTCTACCAGTTAAAATTTTACGTTGGGAAATATGAAATAGTAAACAGTAACACAAAAGTGTCTTCATAGAGTTTACAGCAATTTATTGTGTTTTAATAACAAGTCTTGCAATATAAAATTTGATTTATCAACAACAGCAATAACAACAAAAATATTTATTTGTTTGTTGTTTTGTTTCTTTGTACATTTACATTTCCCAGCAGCCCCTGCCACTACAAGCTCTCCTTCAACTGAGTCTCAAACATCAGCTCCTACAAGTGAGTATTTTTAATAATGGGCAAATGAGTAAATATTTTAATAGGCAATCTGTCTCTATTTTGTTCATATTTATCATTAACGTGGTATATTGTAATAATAATTGTGTTTATTTCAAATCCCAAGTATCAAACATCAGCATCTACCCGCTAAAATTTATGTTGGGAAATAACATAACAGGAAATAGTAAAAGAAAATAGTTTACAGTAATTTAATTTACTTTAATAATTCTTGCAGTATAAAATTTGATTGTATGCAAAAATAAATAAATAAATAAAATTTTTCATTGTTTATCTAAATATCCCAGCAGTCCCTGCCACTACAAGCTCTCTTTCAACCGAGTTTCAAACATCAGCTCCCACAAGTGAGTATTTTTATTCATGGACAATTGAATAAATGTGTTAATAAGAAAATTATATCTGTATTTGATTCATGTTTATCGTTAATGTGTTATACTGTAATAACATCTCGGTTACGTACTTAACCCTCATTCCCTGATGGAGGGAACAGAGATGTTATGTCATGACAACATTAGGGGTCTAACTTGGGAGACCCAATTAACCAGTAGCCCCTCACTACAGAACAAAGATCCAGGGGGCGGGGTTGGATCCACATCCAGGGGGTGGAGATTAGTAGGTTTAGGGGTGGAGATGGGTGGGTTTAGGGTTCAGGGGGTGGAGACGGGTAGGTTTAGGTAAATGTAAGGTGGGAGGAGTTGGATTTAGATCCAACCACACCCCCTGGATCTTGTGTTCTGCAGTGAGGACCAGTGTTGGGCACGTTACTTTAAGAAAGTTATTAGTTATAGTTACTAGTTACTTCTCACAAATAGTAACTGAAAATAGTAACTTTAAAAAAAAATAAAAAATTCAAATGTCAAATAACTTTGGATGCCCCCAATATTAAATATGTTAAATTAATGAAATGGACACTAAAAAGAATAAATTATTATTATAAAACATTGTACATTAATCTACACTATTTATCTACTAACACTTAGTATCAGTCAGTCAAGCATTATAATATAATATTATGATAATTCAATATTATATGATGATAGAACTTTAGTAATTAGAATAACCAAGTATGAATGCATATTTGTCATCAATATAAAACGCACTAAGGATTAATGAGCTGCTGGGTTCATGAATATTAATCACGTTGTCTGCGTTCGCTCGAATTGATTTGCTGAAATCAAAACAGTGATGATAATAGGTGAGCGCCTGCGCCAGCCAATGAGATTGTCGTTTGCGCATTAGCTCTGCCCACTACCAGAGAAACCGGCAGTTCTTAAAAGCTGAAGAATTCCAAAGGAACTCCGTTATTTTGACAGGAAAATACAACAAAGAATATCGTTTACATGTAGCGCGTCAATTCTGCATGTTATGAAAGACTCTCTTGCTCTGTATCTTTCTTTGCGTGCGTGTATGTGAGAGAAAGCGACGGCGAGCGTGCGCTTCACACTAGAGTTTATGGTACGTCAAATACAGCTACACTGCGCTTCCATTCAGATGAACTGAAAAATTAAATTCTAATAATGTAATAGTAACGCCACATTTTATTGTCAGTAACGGTAACGGCGTTGTAACGGGGGAAACAGTAATTCGTTTGATTACTCGTTACTGAAAAAAATAACGCCGTTAGTAACGCCGTTTATTTATAACGCCATTATTCCCATCACTGGTGAGGACCATCTCCAATTAACTCTGAGTTTAAAAGAAAACATCAGTCAAAATTGGCAAGTGGATTTTGCATGCCGAGCCACTCCCCCACACGCATGAGCGACAGCGTGGCGACACTCCCCCGCACACACTCCCCACATAAGTTGACAGCGTACATCCAGTAATTCGGGTTTATGCTGAGGAGTCGAGAAAGTGTCCCTCCATCAGGGAAAGAGGGTTACGTACATAACTGAGATGTTCCCTATCGGTTGGTCACTAGGAATAATGTTGTGATGACAAGGAGTCCTCTGGAAAGTGCCACAACCTCTGAATGTCGTTACAACCTGTGGCACTGCAAATGATGACAAGCCACGGCGCGTAAAGGCAAATGCCAATGCATAATGCCAAGTTCACACTGCACGATTTTAGCCAGATTTTTCACTCGCCGACAGGTTTTGATAAATCGCCGACAAATGCCCGAAATCAGAGGCAAATCGGTGCTCGTTCACGAGAGTGACAATCGCGCAGTGTGAATTATCAAAGACGTGATCTGAGGGAATCGCTGATGCGTCGCAGATGCCTGTGAAATATTTGGCATGCTAAATATCTGGAGTTGTCGGCGATTCAAAATCATGCTGTGTGAATGAGTTCTGACTGAAAAATACATCGCTGATGACCTACATCCAATGAGAGAGCAAGATACAGGGCAGCGGGAAGTTCGGGGAAGACTTTTTTTTTTTTTTACTAAGCGAGTGTCACGTTGCTGTAGACTTCAGGGAGACGCGGAGACGAGGAACTTCGGGATGAGGATTTTATTAACAATAACCAAAATACAAGGACGAACACATTCAACGATTGACATACAACTATAGACGTACAAGACCAAACGCTGACTGGAGGGAACACAGAACTTAAGTACAACGAGATAATTAACGACACAGGACTGGAGACAAATTAACTAATGAACACAAAACTCGGACACGGACAGGAAATCCAAATAAGGATACGAGAGGAGGGGAAAACACAAGACGCGGAGACACAGTCTGACATTACCCCCTCCTCCCAATAGGCGATCCCGCTCCGTGCAACATCCAATGGGGAGGAGGGGTGGGCGCTCTGGAGGCCTCCAGGGCGGACCAGGGGACTCAGGAGGCCATGGCGGGTCTGCCTCCGAGACCTCAGGCCTCACCTCGGCCTCTCTGGCAGGAGCCCTACTACCCCCCCCAAAATTTTCTTGGGGAAATTTAAGGTGGTACTGGGCAGGCGATCAGGGATAGTGGGCTCTTGCGCGGAGATAAGGAGGCGCCTTCGTGGCGCAGGCACTGGGGGGCACTCTGGAAGCGCGGACTCTTGGATGCGCTCTGGCAGCGCGGAGATAGGGAGGCGCCTTCGTGGCGCAGGTACTGGGGGGCGCTCTGGAAGCGCGGACTCTTGGATGCGCTCTGGCAGCGCGGAGATAGGGAGGCGCCTTCGTGGCGCAGGTACTGGGGGGCGCTCTGGAAGCGCGGACTCTTGGGGGCGCTCTGCAAGCGCGGAGCTGGACGGGACCAGCGGAGATGCAGGAGGGCTGGACGGAACCAGCGGAGACGCAGGAGGGCTGGATGGGACCAGCGGAGACACTGGGGAACACTTGCGAGAGTATGGCTTGCCATACTCTCTGGCGGCGGGCTTGCCATACACTCTGGCGGCAGGGTTGCCATACACTCTGGCGGCGGGCTTGCCATACTCTCAGTCTGCGGGCAAGGACGGGCCGCGAATGGCGGCGTGTGCGGGAAAGCCGCGGGCGGCGGGCTGGTTCCGACTTGGGATCGGACGCTTCCCAGACACCGGTAGACCCCTTCTCTCCAGCACAATCCTGTGGTGTCTGGGAGGTCCACGTTGCGGTGGTACGAGACCCCGAGCCAGAACAAGTGGAGGATGGCCGCGTTGTCCAGCGGCATCCTTCCGGTGAGCCGAACGAACTCCTCCGCATACTCAAAGATTGGGAGATCACGTCGGGCAAGGGCAAGGACGGAAGTGGCGAATTCCATCTCTTCTTCGGTTTTGGTTCGGTCTTATGTCACGTTGCTGTAGACTTCAGGGAGACGCGGAGACGAGGAACTTCGGGATGAGGATTTTATTAACAATAACCAAAATACAAGGACGAACACATTCAACGATTGACATACAACTATAGACGTACAAGACTGAACGCTGACTGGAGGGAACACAGGACTTAAGTACACTGGGGGAAACGAGATAATTAACGATACAGGACTGGAGATGAATTAACTAATGAACACAAAACTAGGACACGGACAGGAAATCCAAATAAGGATACGAGAGGAGGGGAAAACACAAGATGCGGAGACACAGTCTGACAGCGAGCCATTTACAAACAATGTGCCTACATTTTTTTGCATTAGAATATACAGAACAGGTAGGCTACATGAAGATGAAGAAGGGGCTAGGGTTTTTCCTGTTAATAATATTCTTCTATAAAGGACAAAAGATTTATTGCATTTTTCTTTTTCATCACTTTGAGGGCTTTTATAGGCTATAAGAAATAAACTCATTATAAAATGCACAAAACGTTGGTTTCACTTTCAAGTAGGCTACTTAGATTTGTATATATAAAAATTTCCCAGCAGAAGTATGTTTGTTAACAAGTCATCTTTGTTAATTATTGTGTGTTCGAGGAGGACTTATAGACCATAATATCAGCGTGATCTTGCGTTATTACCTTATCACTTCTTGCGTGCGTTTGGCTGTAGTTTGTGGAGCAGACAGAGTTGTCGGCGATTCTTCCTGTTGTAAAATCATGCAGTGTGTAACCGATCTATCGTGCAATGTGAACACAGCAGCGACTGAATGCTACCCCAGATAGTCGTGCAGTGTGAAAACAACGGTGATCCGATGACTTTGAAAATTGTGCAGTGTGAACTCGGCATAAGTCATAACCTTCCCAACGTACCAGTGCAAATTCATCCTTGGAACTGAGAGGGAGAAGGCCATGTTGGAGAAGGCCATGTTGCTGTTCCACCCTGTTCCACAAAAATTTCTTAGAAGAAGGAATTTCAACCTTCAGGAGAAAGACTACATCAAATCCAGCGGGCAGAACTACATATGGAATGGGTATCTGAGGCAGGTCCTACCTGGAAGTCGGAATGGAAGTACTGTGAGCAAAGACTAACAGAGCACAACTGTCAAGCGTAAGACACGGTCTTTACCATAAGGGAAACCTTACCATGGAAGAATACACATATGGGATTGCCCGCAGGGAATCACACCATATGGTGCAGGTGCTGACTGAGACTCCAGGCATGCTAATGCCAGTACTGGGCCTGGGGGTGCTGGAGGATGCTCGACCAGGGTTCGCTATCTGGGCAATTCCACTGGGAGAAGAAAGGTGCTCGCACCCCCTTGTGAGGGAGAATGGCGCAGCAAGCATGGCATTTCTTGCTTTTTTTCTTGCCATTTCTTCCCGCAACTTACCTATTACCCAACACACGGGAAAAAAACGGCTCTATGCGGGGTTATAAAAAGGTTGTAAACCTAGCGAAGCTATTAGGTGTCACCCAGCCTGCAGCTCTGCAAATGTCTGCCAGAGAGGCGCTGTGCACCAAAGCCCATGGGTGGAGTCAGGGCTGGACTGGGACAAAAAATCAGCCCTGGCATTTTTGGTCCAGGCGGCCCACCACTACAGGATAGATAGATAGATAGATGCTTAAGGTCAAGTATAATTTCAAATAATTTAGTAAAATATATAAACAGTATACAACTGTGTACAACATTTACAAGAAATGTTGCCAGTCATCTCCACACTAATGGACAGCAAAGTGAAAAAAAAAACCATCCAAAAAATAAAAAACAAAGAACAAGTTGTGGCCCACATTTTGATCCAAAAAAAATTACAGTTGTTATATTGTTTGGGCGCAGTGCAGTACCAAACATTTCCACTAGATGACACCTAGGCTCCATTTTAGACCATTTAAGCGTCATTATCAAATGATAATTACCAAGCCTTATATTCCCGATTTACTAATCCAGCCCTCACCTCAAGGGGGCATGGCTCGCCTTGGGATTGGTACGCCAAGGCAAGGCACTCTTCGCTCATCGAAAATGCTTACAGGTCCCCAACCCTCTTGGTGGAGTTGAGCGCGGTCAGGAGCGCTGTCTTAATAGACAGGATTTTAAGCTAGACTGACTCTAACAGCCCAAAAGAATCCCTCTGGACTGCTGTCTTCCCACCAGGACAACAGAGAGATGCCAGGAGGGCAAAAAGGGGTGACCTAGGAGTATTTAACCTTTTGGCACCACTCAGGAACCTGATGATCAGGTCGTGCTTCCCCAGGGAATGGCCGTCCACTGCATCATGATGCACTGTGATAGCAGCGACATACACATTCAACCAGCAAGACCTGTTCCTCTTCCTCCTTGGCCTTGCACAGTTTCTGTGTGAGAAGGCTCTCTAGGGGAAACTCATACTTGCGTAGGTCCTGGGACCAGCTGTGTGCCAGCGTGTCCGTGCCGAGGTGGGCCTTGGTCTAGGAGTAGTACAGCTGGCAGTGGGAGGACTCGTGGGAAGCGACCACCTGGGGATGGAGTCGCCATTCTCCGGGGAAAGTGAGCTGTCATGAGAGCATGTCAGCTGCATGATTGAGCTCCCCTGGAATGTGAATGCCGCGCAGTGAACATTCCAGGACACTTGTTCTAAGAGCACCCTGGCCCATAGAAAGGCAAGGTCCGACCAGGGGCTTAATGTTCGGCAGCACATAGGTGTGATGGTCACATGATGTGTGCTATGGCACCATGCCCATCTCGGGACTCGGCTGTGTAACCAGTGCTGAAGGAGTTCAAGTGGCGTGATAGCGGCATTGGATGCCATATGCCCCAGGAGCCTCTGAAATTGTTTCAGTGGTACCACTGTCTTATCTCTGAATGGAACTTCAGCACTGATTGGGCACGGTAATTGGCAAGATGCTCCGTCATGTCAACCGAGTCAACTCCATGCTGAGAAAAGGGATTCTCTGCACAGGGGAGAGCTTGCTCTTTTCCCAGTTGACCCAAAGCCCCTACTGGCTGAATTGCATATTTTGCCAGGAGGGCTGCAATCTCCTCGCGCAGGACAGGGTGAACTGAATCGTATAGCCGCGTCCCTGCTAGACGACCCAGGAGACATTGCGTCCACAGGTGAGAGTGAGGAAGCTCAGTAGTGTAACTTGGAGGAAGAGGAAACTGCTCTTTTTTTATTTAAAAAATGTGGGTGGAACAGAAAGAAAAAGAAAACAAGAATTATCTGCCTGGCCCTCCTCCAGGAAAAGGGGTGGCACTGTCCCCGCCATCTCCTGAGAAAGAGCAGCTCCCCTCTTATCAGGGCCACTTCATTGTCGTCCTTGAGGACTTAGCGGCAGCCTGAGACACGTGGCAGTCGCCTTTTTGCATGGAGCTCGACATGCCAGCTTTGATGTTGTCTCAGCACGGGACGGAGCAGGAGTGGAGGATGCAGGTGCCCATGGCATCGAGCAGACTGTGGGCCTGCCCTTGATGGAGAAGTGGCAGAAGGAGGATCATGTCAGGGCAAGATGTGCTGGATGGCCTCAGTCTGCTTCTGTACTGCCGAGAACTGCTGGGCAGAGTCCTTGACAGTTTTACCAAACAGGCCCGGAGGGCGAAGTCGGTTGCCGAGCACAGCTCCTGCATCAACCTCGGGTCAGTACAACCCTCATGCATTTGTTTGAGTGCCTTGGCCTGGTGAACTTGCAAGACCACCATGGCATGAGGGCAGAGGCGGCCTTGCCCGCAGCACTGTTAGCTTTGGCAGCCAGAGTTGCCATCAGCTTACAGGCTTTGAGTGTGTATTCAACTCCAGGCCAATGCTCACGGCTGACCAAGAAAGCATGACAGTCAGCTCTGAGTCCGATTTGGCGGAAGCGACAACACCTGAGGGAGGCATCCCCGCCAATAATTTATTCTCAGAGGATGATAGCCCATCCCCAATGCTGCTATCGACATCTGATCCTCTGGGAGTGCTCCGAATGAAACACTGGGGCCGCCATCAGACGGGCCAGCAGAATCATCAAGAAGCTGTACCATCCACGGGCATGAACCATCCATGAACTTCAGCGTGCTGTATTCCCCGCAACCAAGAGAGAAGCTTTCCTGGTAAAGTGATTTGAGCTCCCAAGTTAGACCCCTCAATGTCATCATGGCATAACTCGTGGTGAGCAACAGAGAGGGAACTGTGATTATTTCATGTAAAGTATCAAACATCAGCGTACTCATACAGTGGTACTCATACAGTTGACAGCAATTTCATGTATTTTAATAAGAAGTCTTGCAATATAAAATTTGATTTTTATATGAACAATGTTTGTTTGTTGTTTTCTTTCTTTGTACATCTAAATATCCCAGCAGCCCCTGCCAGTACAAGCTCTCCTTCAACTGAGTCTCAAACATCAGCTCCCACAAGTAAGTATTTTTATTCATGGACAATTGAGTAAATGTGTTAATAGGAAGATTACATCTGTATTGTATTAATATTTCTCGTTAATGTGGGTTACACTTTATTTTGATAGTCCACTTTAGACATTCTATTAACTATAAGTAACTTTGTAACTATATGTCAACTACATGTCAACTAATTCTCATTAATTTGCAACTACTATATGTCTACTAACTCTCAGAGAAGACTGCTAGGGTAGGTTTAGGGTTAGTAGAATAAGTTGACATATACTTGCAAAGTTTCTCATAGTCAGTATGTTGTGGACCCATCAAAATAAAGTGTTAGAAGTTATTAAGCAGACAGTCTACTAATATTCTAATGACTGCTAGTTGACATGTAGTTGCAAAGTTACTTACTCTTAGTAGAATGTCTAAAGCAGACTATCGAAATAAAGTTTTACCTTAATGTGTTATATTGTAATAATAACTGTGATTATTTCATGTCAAATTCTAAGTATCAAACTTTAGCATCTAACAGTTAAAATTTTACATTGGGAAATAGTAAATAGTAAATAGTAAGACAAAACTGTACTCAAATAGTTTACAGAAATTCCATGCATTTTAGTAACAAGTCTTGCAATATAAAATTTGATTATATACAGGTGCTGGTCATATAATTAGAATATCATCAAAAAGTTGATTTATTTCACTAATTCCATTCAAAAAGTGAAACTTGTATATTATATTCATTCATTACACACAGACTGATATATTTCAAATGTTTATTTCTTTTAATTTTGATGATTAGAGCGTACAGCTCATGAAAGTCAAAAATCAGTATCTCAAAATATTAGAATATTACTTAAGACCAATACAAAGAAAGGATTTTTAGAAATCTTGGCCAACTGAAAAGTATGAAAATGAAAAGTATGAGCATGTACAGCACTCAATACTTAGTTGGGGCTCCTTTTGCCTGAATTACTGCAGCAATGCGGCGTGGCATGGAGTCGATCAGTCTGTGGCACTGCTCAGGTGTTATGAGAGCCCAGGTTGCTCTGATAGTGGCCTTCAGCTCATCTGCATTGTTGGGTCTGGTGTCTCTCATCTTCCTCTTGACAATACCCCATAGATTCTCTATGGGGTTCAGGTCAGGCGAGTTTGCTGGCCAATCAAGCACAGTAACACTATGGTCATTGAACCAGCTTTTGGTACCTTTGGCAGTGTGGGCAGGTGCCAAGTCCTGCTGGAAAATGAAATCAGCATCTCCATAAAGCTTGTCAACAGAAGGAAGCATGAAGTGCTCTAAAATTTCCTGGTAGATGGCTGCGTTGACTGTGGACATCAGAAAACACAGTGGACCAACACCAGCAGATGACATGGCAGCCCAAATCATCACAGACTGTGGAAACTTAACACTGGACTTCAAGCAACATGGATTCTGTGCCTCTCCACTCTTCCTTCAGACTCTGGGACCTTGATTTCCAAATGAAATGTAAAATTTACTTTCATCTGAAAAGAGGACTTTGGACCACTGAGCAACAGTCCAGTTCTTTTTCTCCACAGCCCAGGTAAGATGCTTCTGACTTTGTGTCTCTGGTTCAGAAGTGACTTGGTAGCCCTTTTCCTGAAGACGTCTGAGTGTGGTGACTCTTAATGCACTGACTCCAGCTTCAGTTCTCTCCTTGTGAAGCTCTCCCAAGTGTTTGAATCGGCTTTGCTTGACTGTATTCTCAAGCTTGCGGTCATCCCTGTTGCTTGTGCACCTTTTCCTACCTACTCTTCCTTCCAGTCAACTTTGCATTTAATATGCTTTGACACAGCACTCTGTAAACAGCCACACCTTTCAGTAATGACCTTCTGTGACTTACCCTCTTTGTGGAGGGTGTCAATGTTCGTCTTCTGGATCATTGCCAAGTCAGCAGTCTTCTCCAGTATTGTGGTTTCAAAGAACAAGAGATACCCGGAATTTATACTGTAGGGATGGTCATTTATTCAAACTCAAATGTAAATATTCTAATATTTTGAGATACTGATTTTTGACTTTCATGAGCTGTAAGCTCTAATCATCAAAATTAAAAGAAATAAACATTTGAAATATATCAGTCTGTGTTTAATGAATGAATATATTATACAAGTTTCACCTTTTGAATGGAATTAGTGAAATTAATCAACTTTTTGATGATATTCTAATTATATGACCAGCACCTGTATATATATACAGGTGCATCTCAATAAATTAGAATGTCGTGGAAAAGTTCATTTATTTCAGTAATTCAACTTAAATTGTGAATAAATTCAATACACACAGACTGAAGTAGTTTAAGTCTTTGGTTCTTTTAATTGTGATGATTTTGGCTCACATTTAATAAAAACCCATCAATTCACTATCTCAACAAATTAGAATACTTCATAAGACCAATAAAAAAATACATTTTTATTGAATTATTGTCCTTCTAGAAAGTATGTTCATTTACTGTATATGTACTCAATACTTGGTAGGGGCTCCTTTTGCTTTAATTACTGCCTCAATTCGGCGTGGCATGGAGGTGATCAGTTTGTGGCACTGCTGAGGTGGTATGGAAGCCCAGGTTTCTTTGACAGTGGCCTTCAGCTCATCTGCATTTTTTGGTATCTTGTTTCTCATTTAAATTCTCTATGGGGTTTGCTGGCCAGTCAAGCACACCAACAGCATGGTCATTTAACCAACATTTGGTGCTTTTGGCAGTGTGGCAGGTGCCAAATCCTGCTGGAAAATGAAATCAGCATCTTCAAAAAGCTGGTCAGCAGAAGGAAGCATGAAGTGCTCCAAAGTGCAGTGACTTTGGTTTTCAAAAAACATAATGGACCAACACCAGCAGATGACATTGCACCCCAAATCATCACATACTGTGGAAACTTAACACTGGACTTCAAGCAGCTTGGGCTATGAGCTTCTCCACCCTTCCTCCAGACTCTAGGACCTTGGTTTCCAAATGAAATACAAAACTTGCTCTCATCTGAAAAGAGGACTTTGAACCACTGGGCAACAGCCCAGTTCTTCCTCTCCTTAGCCAAGGTAAGACGCCCCTGACGTTGTCTGTGGTTCAGGAGTGGCTTAACAAGAGGAATACGACAACTGTAGCCAAATTCCTTGACACGTCTGTGTGTGGTGGCTCTTGATGCCTTGACCCCAGCCTCAGTCCAAGTTCATCCAAATTCTTGAATCGATTTTGCTTGACAATCCTCATAAGGCTGCGGTTCTCTCGGTTGGTTGTGCATCTTTTTCTTCCACACTTTTTCCTTCCACTCAACTTTCTGTTAACATGCTTGGATACAGCATTCTGTGAACAGCCAGCTTCTTTTGCAATGAATGTTTGTGGCTTACCCGCCTTGTGAAGGGTGTCAATGATTGTCTTCTGGACAACTGTCAGATCAGCAGTCTTCCCCATGATTGTGTAGCCTAGTGAACCGAACTGAGAGACCATTTTGAAGGCTCAGGATACCTTTCCAGGTGTTTTGAGTTGATTAGCTAATTGGCATGTCACCATATTCTAATTTGTTGAGATAGTGAATTGGTGGGTTTTTGTTAAATGTGAGCCAAAATCATCACAATTAAAAGAACCAAAGACTTAAACTACTTCAGTCTGTGTGCACTGAATTTATGTAATACACAAGTTTCACAATTTGAGTTGAATTACTGAAATAAATGAACTTTTCCACGACATTCTAATTGATTGAGATTAGTTTGTTGTTTTGTTTCTTTGTACATCTGAATGTCCCAGCAGCTCCTGCCACTTCAAGCTCTCCTTCAACTGAAATATCAGCTCCTACAAGTGAGTAATTTTATTGATGGATAATCGAGTAAATGTGTTAATAGGAAAATTATATCTATATTTTGTTCATATTTATTGTTATTATAATACAATAAAAATAATAATAAAATAATACAATTTGATCAAAAAAGTTTGTTTGTTGTTTTGTTTCTTTGTACATCGAAATGTCCCAGCAGTTCTTGCCACTACAAGCTCTCCTTCAACTAAGTCTCAAACAACAGCTCTAAGTGAGTATTTTTATTTATGGACAACTGTATAAACATGATAAATGGAAAATTAAAATTCAGTTTATTATTAATCTGATATGTTGTACTGATTTAATTTGGATTCCGCTTTGATGCCATCTCAGGTTTACTTTAAGGGGCACCTATTATGCAGAATCCATTTTTACATGGTGTTTGGACATAAATATGTGTTGGCAGTGTGTGAACACAACCACCCTACAATGATAAAAATCCACCAACTCTTCATTTTTTAATCCCCTTTAAACCAAGTCAGTCTCACTATGGCTGCTGTTTTGATTGTCGTGCAGTGTGATATCACATTGTATAGGGCCGGGCCACGGGGGTTGATTGACAGCTCTGCATTGCTATAGTTTCAACCCTCAGCAGTTGTATGTTGTCCTTCATTTTCTCCGCGCAAGCAGCTGTAATGTCAACAATGTCTCTCAAGCAATCCCAGTGCTCTGTGTTTGGATGTAAGACTGAACATAAGAATTTTCATTTTCTCCCAACATCTGAGCTGCTGAGGACGCTGTGGATTACTTACATTTTTCAAGGTAGTGCGCCTCAAAAATCGACCTAAATACGTGTATCACTCCAGACCGTGCAATTCTTTGTATGGGCACTTTGCCTGGAAGGGCACGAACACACGTCAACCAGAGCAAGAACAAGAGCATACCCAACAACGTGCTTCATTCAGGTTGCGGAAGTCATTGGCAGTGCTGCACAGAACTTGTTCGAGAAGGATTTGTCATTTTGGTTTTAGACCATGAAATCAACAATGTCACCAAAGAAGTTTACTTTTCATTGTGAGGGAAAGATAACCTTATTCAGCTTCCCAAAGAGCCCCGCATTAAGGGAACAGTGGATGCAGTTTGTTCCTCAGGGGAAGCAACATAGTGCAAGTGTATTTGTTTGTTCCTGGCATTTTGGTGACAAATGTTTTATAAACAAATTTAATAAAATTTAAGTCAAAGTTTTTGTTCATGTTTTATTTATATCAGTGTTACAGCTTGCAGACGATTGCTTCGCACGCTCATGACTCTTTTTCGCCATTCACTACATGACTCGTAAAGCTGTATCTGTCTTTTATAAATCTAATAAATCTATAAATCTAATATAATACTACTCTATAGGTATTCAATATTAAAATGAGATTGGCAGAATCTGTCTGTGTTATGTTCCCTTTAAGGTAGGCTATACCTTCTTACGTGTGATGTTACCAGGTGCTGTTCACATTGGTTGATATCAATGATAGAGCCCTACGTGGGACTGTTTTCTGAATCCCGCTCCCACAACATGTGCTCCACTCCCAGCCACTCTCGCAATATTTGTGTCCATGCCCAATCCCGCAAACATTCTAATATTGCACAGTATATACTTTTCACCGCTATTAATATGCGGGGTATGGAAATCGCTTTTGAATGCGCACTCACTGTTCACTTTCACTTTTGATTTTGTGATCACGCATACTCTGTGTAAAGGAAGTACATCTTTCAAGATAAGATATTTGTCAGTGAGCTCAGGATTTGTTGAGCAGCAAATCCTCCAGCATGGTTTTGACAGTCATCTCTCCTTACTTTCGACCCATGATCAGTCAAATCTCATTCCTGCAACTTTTGTTGAATGCAGGGTTGTCGAGTCTGTCTTTTTTCCATGGAAATTGGCAACTTTTAAACTGTTGCCATTGGTTGATTCCCCCCCCAACCCCCAACCCCCAAAGTCCAGACCAACCTTACAAATACATAACTTACAGAAAGTATAGTAAACTAAGAACGATTGAGGAAACACGTATTAACAGTAAGGTACAGCTTAAGGTGTAACTTAAGAATGACATACAGTAGCGTTAAGACGGTTTAGGGAAACGACCCCAGATCTCTGGATGTTAGGGTAAACGTACCTATTAAGCTCACATACCCATTAAGCACACTTCCATTTTTGAGATCAGATTATAAAAAGAAAAAATAATGTATTATCCTACTTAATGTCTTAACCAGTTGATATGTTTGTTACTATATGCCTCCTATAATTTCAAGTCAATCAGATCATTGCACACAACTGTCTGGCGGCCATTTTGAAAGCTGTCTAAAAACTTTCACCAAAAGAGGAGCCCCTTAAATGTGTGGTTTTTAGATGTTTAAGCCTTTATTTTGGGTAAGTTTCACTACTTCTTGTAAAATTAAGAGATTAATGTTCAGACTTTTGAATATTATAACATGGAACTTGGATGTGGGAAATAATTATATTAGATCCAAAATATAGTTTTAGCAACATAGTGCAGATGCTACAGAACACAGTTAGCTGACTAGTTGTATAAAATTGTGTGCTACGCTAACATAATTCTTCACAGGCATTACTGGCTTGTACTTTTACATCCATAATATTATAAATCGACAGTTTATTGCTGGTCTGTCGTTTTACAGTGCTGTAATTTTTAAAGATTTCATATTATTTTAAGGTGACCACCATTGCATTACAATGTTCCTCTTATTCGAACATAAATTACCTCGGAATTAATTTATCACTCTTGTATACTAACAGTTCAAATAAACCATCAGCAGTCTTTACTTTTAACAATGGAAAATTCAATGATTAAAATCATCAGACATGCATCGTTATTAATAATCACTTATTTCCACACTGAATGCTTGAGATCTGCTCCACAAAATATTACATATTGATTTGACCAATTATAATTCATTAAAGGAAAACAGAAAGATCCAACTCCTTGTTCATGCCATTTGGAGTAAGTGATTTAAGTTTATGGATCCAAAATGCTTCTCGTTTCAATAATGATTTATTTATATTACCTCCTCTGCATGATCCAATAACTTCTTCTATACCTATACATTCCAATTGTTTGATGTCATGTCCCAGTTCATTAAAATGTACTGGGACATGTACATTTTACATGTCCCAGTCAACCCTATTGGCAAAGGGCATTTTAGGAATTAAGCTCAGTGTGCTCTCTTTAAGCTCTTCCACATTGAATGTCTATGTAAATACTTCATGAACAGACTTTAAATATTAACTGATGGTTGTGTCACAAACTGAGCCGATAACCAAGGGTGAGAGGTGCAATGTGACTTTAATTAAATGAATGAATAAACAGAGGAGGTGAGGGAGTTGATGAGGGTCCAGGAAGGGGTAAAGAGTAATGTCCTTGGGAGTGAGTATCCGGGGAGCAATGGAAGTAATCGTAGGTATTCGCTGGAGTAACGGTGGAGTGTCACAGGGGAGATCTGAGGATGAAGCACAAGAGAGTTACAGGAAAAGAGGAGCCTGGTCTGTGTTCAGGGTGTGAACCGTAGACCGGACGATGAATGCCAGAGAGTGTGAGTGCTTTATGGGAGTGCTGATGAGGGTGCGCAGGTGCTGGTGATTAGAATGCAGGTGATTGCGATCTCGTGATTCCTGGTGATGACGGAGACAGTGACTCTCTGACACTACCCCCCCTCCAGGGGCGGCTCCTGACAGCCCTTACACGGCGACGGGGGCGACCTCGACCTCTGGGTGCAGGACGGTTAGGATGGTTGCGATGGAATTCCTGGAGCAATAGGGGGTCAAGGATGTCGTCCCTGGCCACCCAGGATCTTTCCTCAGGTCCATAGCCCTCCCAGTCGACTAAGTACTCCAGTTGGCCTCCCCGCCGCCGTGAATCCAGGATTTCGTGGACCTGGTAGATGGAAGGTTGGTCCAGGATGTCAGGAGGAGGAGGCTCGTCCGGTTCTTGTGAATCTGGGGTGAGAGAAGAACAGGGTTTTAACAGGGACACGTGGAATGTGGGGTGAATTCGGTACCTGGGAGGGAGCTGGAGCTGATATGCAACCTCATTGATCTGCCTCAGAATCTTGAACGGACCTATATAGCGGGGACTCAGCTTTTTACAGGGCAGGCGGAGTCGCAGATCCCGGGTGGAGAGCCACACTCTATCTCCAGGATGATAGGTGGGAGTAGACCTACGGCGGGCATCTGCGAAGGCCTTATGTCTCCGCACTGCCCGCTGCAGATGGACGTGCGCTGAGTCCCACACTCTCTCGCTCACCCGGAACCAGTGGTCCACAGCTGGAACCTCAGACGGCTCTCCCGTCCACGGGAAGAGCGGTGGTTGGTAACCGAGTATGCACTGGAAGGGAGTTAGGCCGGTGGTGTCTTGCCTGAGGGAATTCTGTGCATACTCGGCCCACGGGAGGAAACGGCTCCAGCTGTGTTGATCTTCGTAACAGTATGCCCGGAGGTACCGTCCAAGTTCTTGAATCTTCCGCTCAGTCTGGCCATTTGTCTGGGGATGGTAACCCGAGGACAAACTCACTGTGACTCCTAGTAGGCGGAAGAAGGCCTTCCAGACATGGGAAATGAACTGAGGTCCACGGTCGGAAACGATGTCCTCTGGGATTCCATAATGGCGGAAGACGTTGTGAAAGATGTGTTCTGCGGTTTCCATCGCGGTGGGCAAGCCTGAAAGGGGAATCAGTTTGCAACCCTTGGAGAATCGATCCACGACTACCAGTACACATGTGCTCCCGTCTGAGTCTGGTAAATCCGTCACAAAGTCGATTCCGATGTGGGACCACGGTCGGCGAGGAATAGGGAGAGGAGTGAGCTTGCCCACCGGTAGCTGACGAGGAGTGGAAGACATGGCGCAGACTGAGCAACTCTGGACGTACCGGGTGACATCACGGGACATACTGGGCCACCAGTACCGAGCTTGGAGGAGCGAGAGGGTCCGCTGTCTGCCTGGGTGTCCAGAGCCCGGCAAGGAGTGAACTGAGCCCAGAAGGGGTATCCGAAGATCCGTAGGGACGTAAGTCTTCCCTTCTGGGCCTCCCGGCGGAGCAGGTTCGGTGAGGGTGGCGGCTCGGATGTCGTCGTCAATGTTCCAGACGATGGGATTTACTATGAGGGCTGGAGGGAGAATCGGTTCTGGATCGGTGGGGGAATCTGGTGAATAGATACGTGAAAGGGCATCAGCCTTGCCATTTCAGTTTCCGGGACGGTAGGTGATGGTGAAGTGAAATTGAGTGAAGAATAAGGCCCACCGGGCTTGACGGGAGTTGAGTCTTCGGGCTTCACGGAGGTACTGGAGGTTCTTGTGATCGGTGATGACTGTGAATGGATGTTGGCTCCCTCCAGCCAGTGCCGCCACTCCTCAAGGGCCAGTTTAATGGCTAGGAGTTCTCTGTTGCCGATGTCATAATTCTGCTCCGCGGGGGTCAGTTTTCTCGAATAATAAGCGCAGGGCTGGAGGCTGGGAGGCTCGCCATAATGTTGTGACAATACGGCCCCGACGCCGGTGTCAGAGGAGTCCACTTCCACAACGAAAGGCTGATCGGGGTTGGGATGGCGGAGGATAGGGGCCGTACTGAATGCCTTCTTCAAGGCGTCGAAGGCTTCGTGGGCGCTGGGATTGAAGGACAGGGACTTGGGTTTTCCTCGGAGCAAGGTGGTAAGTGGAGCTGTGAGCATGCTGAAATCTTTGATAAAGCGGCGATAGAAATTACCAAATCCTAGAAACCTCTGGAGTTCCTTGATCGTTTGGGGAATCCCCTGTTCCATCTGTATTCCTTCTTCGCCAATGATGTAACCGAGGAACTGTACCATGGGGCGATGGAACTCGCACTTTTCCAGTTTGAGGTAGAGCTGATGGTATCGAAGCCTCTCGAGGACCTGCGCAAGCGTGGTGGCGATGGTCGGCCAGGTTCGGGAGTATATCAAGATGTCATCAATGTACACCACGGCGAAGCGATGGAGGAACTCCCGGAACACCTCGTTCATGAACCCTGAAATACTGAAGGCGTTGGCAAGGCCATAGGGCATGACCCGATACTCATAGTGGCCAGACGGAGTAATGAAGGCGGTCTTCCACTCGTCCCTTTCCTGATCCGAACGAGGTTATATGCGCTGCGCAGGTCCAGCTACGTAAAGATGCGGGCCCCACGGAGTTCCTCGAGGCGGCGGGACCAGGGGAAGTGGATAGGGGAGTTTGACGGTTTGAGAGTTGAGGGCTCTATAGTCAATACAAGGCCGCAAGCCCCGTCCTTCTTACCCACGAAGAAAAACTTGAAGCCGCTGGAGAACTGGATGGCCGGATATATCCCTGTTTGAGAGCCTCCTCGATGTATTCCTCCATAGCCTCGCGCTCCGGGATGGACAGAGGGTATACTCGACCCTTGGGGAGTTTGTACCCAGGCAGCAGATCTATAGCACAGTCCCATGGCCGATGAGGTGGTAGTTGTGTGGCTGCCTGCTTACAAAAGACATCCTGGAACGCCCTGTAATCAGATGGGACTTCATGAACTTCCTCAGAGTCAGGACTCTCAATCCGCGTGGAGGCCACTTGGAGTTCTGAGAACTTAGAAGTTGGTCGTGGAATTCTCTTGAGACACTGTTGATGGCATCCTTCACCCCAACGGATTATCTCACTGGTCTCCCATCTGATTACCGGAGAGTGGAGGATGAGCCAGGGGCGTCCCAGGATGATATCCACGGTGGAGCTCTCCAGTACCAGAAATTTTATTTCCTCCTCATGCAGGATTCCCACCTTGAGTGGCATAGCTAGAACCTCATACTGGACCCGCCCACGTCCTAGCGGCTTTCCATTAATCGTCTCGACTCGGAGCTCCTGGGATCGTCTGGGACCGGACGATGAATGCCAGAGAGTGTGAGTGCTTTATGGGAGTGCTGATGAGGGTGCGCAGGTGCTGGTGATTAGAATGCAGGTGATTGCGATCTCGTGATTCCTGGTGATGACGGAGACAGTGACTCTCTGACACGTTGTCACTCTAAGTTAAAGTTAATTGATTTTCTATGCATGTCAACTCAAATCTGCAGACTGGCTCTGATCTTTGGCAACTAGCATCAACTACTCCAGGCTGTAAATCAGTGGAAATTCGGGGCAAAAATCATAGTGTATTCCAGCCTTAAGATACTATAGATAAGTTGACATCCATTTAAGAAGAGGTTTCATAATGAGGCTAGTTTCTGTGTTCATCCCCATGAATTAAATGTTTTATTGGTTTGTTTTATTTGATTTTTGAATATGTTACTTAGAAGTAGTCAGCTAGTCTTGATGTTGCAGTGTGCTTAAATTCCGCTTCACTATGAATATATAACTGATCAAATTGTATGCTTTTTTGCTTGATTTTAGTGTTCTGCTTTTTTTTTCTGTTTTTTTTTTTTTGTGATTGACATATTTTTAAAATATATTTTTACAACTATTCTTTAAAAATTTTGGTAACACTTTATTTTGATGGTCCCTTTCGAACATTCTATTGACACTAAGTAATGTTGCAACTACATGTCAACAAACTCTCATTAGAGTATTAGTAGACTGTCTGCTTCATGTCTGCTAACTCTTTATTGTGATGGCCTCCCAACAGACACTCTACTGACTGTAAGTAACTTTGCAAGTACGTCAACACTCTAACCCTAACCCTACCAGTCTACTAACACACTACTAACACTCTAATGAGAGTTAGTAGAAATGTAGGTGCAATGTTACTTATAGTCAACAGAATGTGTTAAAGGGACCAACAAAATAAAGTGAAACCAAAATTTTCCTTAAAATAAACAAGATTTTTTAATAAAACATGATGTGAGCTTAATGGGAACAGGGGTGAGCTTAAAGGGTACAAAAATGTACCCATTAAGCACAGCCAGACTTTTTGAATTTAATGATGTAATGTATATCTTAATTGAAATGCTTTTGTCATTTAAAATAAAATTATTATTTTTTTTTCTTGTGAGAGATTAATATTTTATTTTAACATAACTTTTTGTGCTGAAACCAATATCTTGTGCACTAAAAATGTCTCAATGTAGATTTTGATGAGCCTTATAGGTACGTTTACCCTATATGAATGATGATGTTCACAGCTGTTTCAAGTGCAAAAATCACTAATCAGTTTCTTATCTGTTGTAAAACAGGGCTAAATGTGATCAAGAATCTCACAGTAACTGAAATCTCCACATCATTTGTGCTTCTGAAATGGGATACACCACTGGAAATGGTGACTTCCTTTGAAGTTCAGTGGTCTAATGATAAAACAAGTGGAAATTGTATAGAAACTAGTAACACTTTCTATAACATCACTGGTCTGACTGCTGGAGTCAATTACACATTCTGCATCACTGCTGTGGCAGCAGACAATTCAACAGGAGAAACTTTCTGCATCTGCATCTGCATCAAATTTGATGCCTGCAATAGGTCTCAAAGTACTTGGGACAGGGTGTATGTTTACCATGGTGTAGCATCTCCTCTTCTTTTCAAAACAGTTTGAAGATGTCTGGGCATCGAGGTTATGAGTTTCTGGAGTTTTTGTTTTGGAATTTGGTCTCACTGTTGCCTGATATAGGATTCCAGCTGCTGAAGAGTTTGTGGTCGTCTTTGACGTATTTTTCATTTAATGATGTGCTAAATGTTCTCTATAGGTGAAAGATCTGGACTGCAGGCAGGCCAATTCAGCACCCGCACTCTTTTACAACGAAGCCGTGCTCTTGTAATAGCTGCAGTATGTGGTTTTGCATTGTCCTGCTGAAATACACAAGGCTTTCCTTGAAATACACGTCATCTGGAGGGGAGCATATGTTGCTCTAAAACCTTTATATACCTTTCAGCATTCATAGTGCCTTCCAAAACATGCAATCTGCCCATACTGTATGCACATATGCACCTCCATACCATCAGAGATGCTGGCTTTTGAACTGAACGCTGATAACACGCTGGAAGGTCTCCTTCCTCTTTAGCCTGGAGGACACGGTGTCCGTGATTTCCAACAAGAATGTAAAATTTTTACTCATCTGACCATAGAACACTTTTCTACTTTGAAACTGTCCATTTTAAATGAGCTTTGGCCCACATGACACAATGGCGCTTCTGGACCATATTCACATATGGCTTCCTTTTTGCATGATAGAGCTTTAGTTGGCATCTGCATATGGCAAGGCGGATTGTGTTTATCGACAGTGGTTTCTGGAAGTATTCCTGGGCCCATTTTGTAAAGTCAATGACAGAATCATGCCGATGAGTGATGCAGTGTCGTCTGAGGGCCCGAAGACCACGGGCATCCAACAAAGGTCTTCGGCCTTGTCCCTTACACACAGAGATTTCTCCAGTTTCTCTAAATCTTTTGATGATGTTATGCACTAAAGATGATGAGATTTGTAAAGCCTTTGCAATTTGATGTTGAGGAACGTTGTTTGTAAAGTATTCCACAATCTTTTTATGCACTCTCACAGATTGGAGAGCCTCTGCCCATCTTTACTGAGAGACTCTGCCTCTCTAAGACAAACCTTTTATAGCTAATCATGTTACAGACCTGATGTCAATTAACTTAATTAGTTGCTAGATGTTCTCCCAGCTGAATCTTTTTAAAATGTATTGCTTTTTCAGCCCTTTGTTGCCCCCGTGCCAATTTTTTGGAGGCCTGCTACATTTATGTTCACTATGTTCTATTGTGAATAAAACATTGGCTCATGTGATTTGAAAGTCTTTTAGTTTTCATTTTATTCAAATTCAAAAAACATCCCAACATTTCCGGAATTCGGGTGGTAATTTGTAAAAGCACTAAAACTATTCCCATGTCCAAATCTCCATGCAAAGCTCCAAAAGCTACAGAGTAAATATTTGAGTAATGATTTGACTATCAATGTAACCTATAAATAAAATAGATAATGTGATATTTATGGTAACCAATTTACATTTCATCTAGTTTCATGAAGTGCTCTGGTAGTGGCAGTGTTTTCTGTCAGGACATCAACTATCTTAGTTTAGTTTTCTTGTTTTTATGTGAGGATTATATAATATACAGTACATGTTCGTTCACATTTTATTTTAAGGACCAATTTCCACTATTTACAAAGACTTTTGCCTCTATAAACTCCTAATTTGCTGCTTTTTAATAGTAAGGTAGTTTTTAAGTTTAGGTGTGGGATAGGATTAAAGGATCCAAAATGTGGTCATGCAGAATAAGGCATTAATATGTGCACTAACAAACAACCAATATGCATGGTAATAAGCAACTACTTACAGTGGGTACGGAAAGTATTCAGACCCCCTTAAATTTTCCACTCTTTGTTATATTGCAGCCATTTGCTAGAATCATTTAAGTACACACAGCACCCCATATTGACAGAAAAACACAGAATTGTTGATATTTTTGCAGATTTATTAAAAAAGAAAAACTGAAATATCACATGGTCCTAAGTATTCAGACCCTTTGCTGTGACACTCATATATTTAACTCAGGTGCTGTCCATTTCTTCTGATCATCCTTGAGATGGTTCTACACCTTCATTTGAGTCCAGCTGTGTTTGATTATACTGATTGGACTTGATTAGGAAAGCCACACACCTGTCTATATAAGACCTTACAGCTCACAGTGCATGTCAGAGCAAATGAGAATCATGAGGTCAAAGGAACTGCCTGAAGAGCTCAGAGACAGAATTGTGGCAAGGCACAGATCTGGCCAAGGTTACAAAAAAATTTCTGCTGCACTTAAGGTTCCTAAGAGCACAGTGGCCTCCATAATCCTTAAATGGAAGACGTTTGGGACGACCAGAACCCTTCCTAGAGCTGGCCGTCCGGCCAAACTGAGCTATCGGGGGAGAAGAGCCTTGGTGAGAGAGGTAAAGAAGAACCCAAAGATCACTGTGGCTGAGCTCCAGAGATGCAGTCGGGAGATGGGAGAAAGTTGTAGAAAGTCAACCATCACTGCAGCCCTCCACCAGTCGGGGCTTTATGGCAGAGTGGCCCGATGGAAGCCTCTCCTCAGTGCAAGACACATGAAAGCCTGCATGGAGTTTGCTAAAAAACACCTGAAGGACTCCAAGATGGTGAGAAATAAGATTCTCTGGTCTGATGAGACCAAGATAGAACTTTTTGGCCTTAACTCTAAGCGGTATGTGTGGAGAAAACCAGGCACTGCTCATCACCTGTCCAATACAGTCCCAACAGTGAAGCATGGTGATGGCAGCATCATGCTGTGGGGGTGTTTTTCAGCTGCAGGGACAGGACGACTGGTTGCAATCGAGGGAAAGATGAATGCGGCCAAGTAAAGGGATATCCTGGACGAAAACCTTCTCCAGAGTGCTCAGGACCTCAGACTGGGCCGAAGGTTTACCTTCCAACAAGACAATGACCCTAAGCACACAGCTAAAATAACGAAGGAGTGGCTTCACAACAACTCCGTGACTGTTCTTGAATGGCCCAGCCAGAGCCCTGACTTAAACCCAATTGAGCATCTCTGGAGAGACCTAAAAATGGCTGTCCACCAACGTTTACCATCCAACCTGACAGAACTGGAGAGGATCTGCAAGGAGGAATGGCAGAGGATCCCCAAATCCACGTGTGAAAACCTTGTTGCATCTTTCCCAAAAAGACTCATGGCTGTATTAGATCAAAAGGGTGCTTCTACTAAATACTGAGCAAAGGGTCTGAATACTTAGGACCATGTGATATTTCAGTTTTTCTTTTTTAATGAATCTGCAAAAATGTCAACAATTCTGTGTTTTTCTGTCAATATGGGGTGCTGTGTGTAGATTGAGGAAAAAAATGAACTTAAATGATTTTAGCAAATGGCTACAATATAACAAAGAGTGAAAAATTTAAGGGGGTCTGAATACTTTCCGTACCCACTGTAATAGTGAGAATTGGCCCCTAAAGCGTTACCGTGTGAACAATGAGCTGTAAACACTGAATGTGGTTTTATTGTCATAACCTATTAATCTTCAGCCTTGTCAATATCTCATATTTACATTTTTCGACAGAAAATTATACAGTGTGCATTTGATGCTCACCAATTCTGTTGTAAGTATATGCCTATATATAACTATATATAACTATATATATATATATATATATATATATATATATATATATATATATATATTTGTATAATTATAAATCTATTAACACTTCCTATGACATCACTGGTCTGACTGCTGGAGTCAATTACACATTCTGCAGATCAATCAACAGAAGGAGAAACTGACTGCACAATATATCAGTATATAAACTTTAAAAATATCTGTCCTCTTCCTCTTTGTATAAACGTGATCGGAAACCAAAGCTTCCACAGTAAATATTAAAATAATGTTGTGACATTGTTACCTCTATCATAAAATGAAATAAAATAGAAAATGTGTTTTTTAGGGCTAACCTATTGCATCTCAGTGTATACTAGCATGTCATCTTGTTTCATTAAGTGATCTGGTTAATATAATTAACATTGGCTTTATCCTGATAAAACTTTAAACACATCACTGCTCTTGTTCATCGGGAACATGTTTAATAATATAATAACATTTATTATCATATTTTCATGTAGGTTCCCCTAACACAGAGTCTAAAACTTTCCCTGAGACTTCAATGATTGTTGGCATAGTTTTGGGAGTGATTTGTTTTCTCATCATCATCATCATCATGACTCTCATTCTCTTCTTCTATTCAAGAAGGTGAGTTGCCAGTGTCATCAGAGAAGTAAATACAGGATATATTTCAAGATACAAAAGTCTTTCAGATTCATTTTATTGAATGTTCAACATTTCTTTAATACTCTCTGTTCCAGACAAACCAAAAAACAATGTCCAGACATCATTGTACACACCATTAGGTAACTTTGTTTGAGATGTTTATAGTTGAATATTTATTTGACAAAACTTAAAATTGTTAATACATTGCCTTTTTAATTCTTTTTCCAGTAATAAAACGTAAGTACATTTTTATTATGAATCTATTCAATTTTAACATTGAAACGTGATTCTTTACACTTTATTGCATGTTTTCACATTTGTTTTTGTTTTATGGTACACAGTAATATTGCTTTGAGAACAGAATATTATGAAGAGTACTTTAAGAAGAAACACAAGGATTCCAACTGTGGTTTTGCTGAAGAGTATGAGGTACACATATTTTTTTATTTTATTTTTATTTAATGCTCTACTTCCTATGATAACTTTATCAAATAGTTTACTCCGGACTTGTCACAGAAATTCATTTAGAAATTGTAATAGTGTTTTCAAAGTACTGTGTTGTTGCAGGAGTTGAAAACTGTTGGAACGGCACAGTCCAAAAACACTGCCCTGGCTATTGAAAACAAGTCGAAGAACCGTTACAGCAATGTGCTACCTTGTGAGTAGACTGACTGTTGCAGTTTTCCCCAATCACAGGCTTCAGTCTGATTAGCTGGCTGATGGATTGCACCTGGACTATTCACACTGAAGTCACATTTCATAAAGTTAGATGTATTTTCAGTTGATTTCCCGAGGCACACAGCCAAAGCACAACCAAAACATTGTTCTTCTGCAAGATGCATAGTTGTATTTGTTAACTGCTAGAGGGCCAAAAGTTGCATATTGTAGCTTTAAGGAAATGAAGAATAAAAAGTACATTTTATGTAGAAACACATGATTATAATGATAATCTAAACAAGACACAGGTGATAACAATCAGAAACCATAGAAACCAGGAAAAACCATAAATGAATGAAAAGGAAATGTATACAGACATTATGTGACAAAACAATATATAAACCCGATTCCAAAAAAGTTGGGACACTGTACAAATTGTGAATAAAAACAGAATGCAATGATGTGGAAGTTTCAAATTTCAATATTTTATTCAGAATACAACATAGATGACATATCAAATGTTTAAACTGGGGAAATGTATCATTTTAAGGGGAAAATAAGTTGATTTTAAATTTCATGGCATCAACACATCTCAAAAAAGTTGGGACAAGGCCATGTTTACCACTGTGTGGCATCCCCTCTTCTTTTTATAACAGTCTGCAAACGTCTGGGGACTGAGGAGACAAGTTCTTCCGCATCTTCCTCTTTATGATGCACCAAATGTTTTCTATGGGTGAAAGATCTGGACCGCAGGCTGGCCATTTCAGTACCCGGATCCTTCTTCTATGCAGCCATGATGTTGTAATTGATGCAGTATGTGGTCTGGCATTGTCATGTTGGAAAATGCAAGGTCTTCCCTGAAAGAGACAACGTCTGGATGGGAGCATATGTTGTTCTAGAACTTGGATATACCTTTCAGCATTGATGGTGCCTTTCCAGATGTGTAAGCTGCCCATGCCACACGCACTCATGCAACCCCATACCATCAGAGATGCAGGCTTCTGAACTGAGCTGATAACAACTTGGGTTGTCCTTGTCCTCTTTAGTCCAGATGACATGGCGTCCCAGTTTTCCAAAAGAACTTCAAATTTTGATTCGTCTGACCACAGAACAGTTTTCCACTTTGCCACAGTCCATTTTAAATGAGCCTTGGCCCAGAGAAAACGCCTGCGCTTCTGGATCATGTTTAGATATGGCTTCTTTTTTTACCTATAGAGTTTTAGCCAGCAACGGCGAATGGCACGGTGGATTGTGTTCACCGACAATGTTTTCTGGAAGTATTCCTGAGCCCATGTTGTGATTTCCATTACAGTAGCATTCCTGTATGTGATGCAGTGCCGTCTAAGGGCCCGAAGATAACGGGCATCCAGTATGTTTTTCCGGCCTTGACCCTTACGCACAGAGATTGTTCCAGATTCTCTGAGTCTTTGGATGATATTATGCACTGTAGATGATGATAACTTCAAACTCTTTGCAATTTTTCTCTGAGAAACTCCTTTCTGATATTGCTCCACTATTTTTCGCTGCAGCATTGGGGGAGTTGGTGCTCCTCTTCCCATCTTGACTTCTGAGAGACACTGCCACTCTGAGAGGCTCTTTTTATACCCAATCATGTTGCCAATTGACCTAATAAGTTGCAAATTGGTCCTCCAGCTGTTCCTTATATGTACATTTAACTTTTCCGGCCTCTTATTGCTACCTGTCCCAACTTTTTTGGAATGTGTAGCTCTCATGAAATCCAAAATGAGCCAATATTTGGCATGACATTTCAAAATGTCTCACTTTCAACATTTGATATATCTATATTCTATTGTGAATAAAATATAAGTTTATGAGATTTGTAAATTATTGCATTCCTTTTTTATTCACAATTTGTACAGTGTCCCAACTTTTTTGGAATTGGGTTTGTAAAAATAAGCATCCTTGGAATATAACAGAACATGACAGGTGTGATGCTACAATGTAACGTTATATACAAAATCAGATGCATAATTTTTAGTTCATAATTAAAAACTACTTTCTGATACTAATTGCATCATGATGGCCTTTATTAGATGATGCTTCAAGAGTGACGTTATCAATGTGTGGCAGTCCCTTTGATGACTACATCAATGCAAACTACATGCCAGTGAGTATATAAACAGAGTTTTATATACTGTATATTTATATATACAGAGAGTACTTTTTTTAGTCATGTCTAAATATGTTTTTCACTATTTTCTGTTTTTTATTTTTTATTTTATTGTTTATTTATTTTTTTCAGGGTTACAATTCAAGAAAAGAGTTTATAGCAGCTCAGGGTCCGCTGCCCGTCACAGTGAATGAATTTTGGAGAATGGTCTGGGAGAAGAATGTCCACACCATAGTAATGCTGACCAAATGCAACGAGATGGGACGAGTAAGTTTTCATTTCGTTTTATGCCTTTATTTTGATAGGACAGTAGTTAGACAAGAAGCAAAGTGGAGGAGAGATAGAGGAACAGGACCAGGAAAGGTCCCTGAGCAGGGACTCGAACGTGGAGTGCCCGAAGCATAATGGCACTACATGTCGGCATGCTGACTAGGAGGCAATCGCCGCCAACCATTGTGAAATATTATTAGTCACATTGAAAAGTGGTAAAATGTGAAAATGTATATTCAGAGTAAAGATAACCAGCACTCTGTCATTTTCTCCAGGTGAAATGTGAGAAGTACTGGCCATCTGGGACCAATCATTATCAAAACATCTCTGTGACAACCACCTCAGAGATAGAACTGGAGAGCTGGACCATAAGAGACTTCAGTATCAAAAATGTAAAGCAACACTTCCTGCACCTGATATCGTCTCGGTTACGTACGTAGCCCTCGTTCCCTGATGGAGGAAACAGAGACGTTATGTCGTGACGACATAGGGGATTTACTTGGGAGCCCCAATCATCTCTGACTTAAGAGAAAACGCCAATGAATATTGGCTAGTGGATTTTGCATACCTGCGCCACTCCCCGTGCACACGGGTATAAATAGGCGGCAGGTGCATCCACTCATTAGGTTCTACGATGAGGAGCCGAGAACGAGTCCCTGGCAACCAGCGATGGTTCAAGATTGTGGCATGGGGACATAACGTCTCCATTCCCTCCATCAGGGAACGAGGGTTACGTACGTAACCGAGACGTTCCCTATCTGTCGGTCACTACGAGTTATGTCGTGACGACATAGGGGTCCTATGGAAAGCCCCACAACCTGAACCCCGTCACAACCTTGTGGCATGCAGATGCTGACAAGCGAGCGCGTGACAGACAAATGCCACGCGAAAGGTCGCAACCTTCCCATCGCCCCAGCGCAAATTCGCTAACCTTGGTGCCCGCAGGGACCACTGAGTACATCGCCGCTGTTCCTTTCCCCACAGAAGTCAGAAGGGATTTCGACCTTCAATGAAAGTTAGCTTCAAGTCTTTCCTATTTGTTGTTACAGCTTGGCAGTAACGACGGGAAGCGAGCCTTCCAGAGAAGGGTGCTACGGAGGCCACATCCTGCCCGAAGGGAGGTAACATGTGGAGACACTGATATGGACTGACCCAGGCCTGGGGCAGTACTACATACGACTGGACCCTGGGGCAGATCCTACCTAGGGTTAGGGAGGAGAGTTGCCAGCAGGGCCTGACAGAGGCTCAGTCAAAGGGAAGACACGGGTTTACCGTGGTAGAATACACATATGGGATTACCCGAAGGGAATCAAGCCATACGGACACCTAGACCAGTACAGGGGCTGACCGGAGACCCGGGCGAGCTAACACAAGTACTGGGCCTGGCGTCAGACTGCTCCGCCCTGTCTGACTGCCAGGGGTGCTGGAGGAACTCCACCAGGGTTCGCTGTCCGGGGAACTGAACTGGAGGAGAAAAATGGCGCTCGTATCCCCGGGTGAGGGGGAATGGCGCAGTAAGCGTGACACCTGCCAGCTCTTCCCGCCACTTACCTGTTACCTAACACACGGGAAGAAACTGGCTCAACGCGGAGATTGTAAAATCTCTCGAAGGTGTTCGGTGTCGCCCAGCCCGCAGCTCCACAGATGTCTGCCAGAGAGGCGCCGTGCGCCAACGCATAGCGGGAGGCAACACTCCATGTGCATCCACTATCCAGTGGGCCAACCTCTGCTTGGAGACAGCCTTCCCTTTCTGCTGACCTCCGTGGCAGACAAAGAGCTGCTCAGAGCTTCTAGAGCTCTGGGTGCGGTCCACGTATATGCGCAACACTCTTACGGGACACAGCAACGCCAAGGCTGGATCTGCCTCCTCCGAGGGCAGTGCTTGCAGGTTCACCACCTGGTCATGGAAGGGCGTGGTGGGAACCTTAGGCACGTATCCAGGCCGGGGTCTCAGGACAACGTGAGAGTAGACCGGCCCGAACACAAGGCACTCATCGCTCACCGAAATTGCTTGGAGGTCCCCGACCCTCTTGATGGAAGTGAGCGCGGTCAGGAGCGCTGTCTTAGCAGACAGGAACTTAAGCTCAACTGAGTCCAGCGGCTCAAAGGGATCCCTCTGAAGCCCAGCCAGGACAATAGAGAGATCCCATGGGGGATTCAACCTCCTGGCCCCCCTCAGGAACCTCACGATGAGATCATGCTTTCCCAGGGACCGGCCGTCCACTGCATCGTGATGGGCCGCAATAGTAGCCACATACACCTTCAAGGTGGAGGGTGACAGCCTACTCTCAAACCTTTCTTGCAGGAAGAAAGCACTACTCCAATCGTGCATCTTCGGGGTCTTCTCGGCGAGAAGAACACCAGTTCGCGAACAGACTCCACTTCAGTGCATAGGCTTGCCTTGTTGAAGGAGCTCTAGCCTGAGTGATGGTCTCTACCACAGCCCGTGGGAGACTGCTCAAGTCTGCCGCGTCCCGTCCAGGAGCCACACGTGGAGGTTCCACAGATCTGGATGCGGGTGCCATATGGTGCCAAGCCCCTGAGAAAGGAGTTCCTTCCTCAGAGGAATGCGCCAGGGAAGAGCTGTCGCAAGGAGTATGAGTTCGGGAAACCAGGTCCGGGTGGGCCAGTACGGCGCGACCAGCAGGACCTGCTCCTCGTCTTCCCTGACCTTGCACAGTGTCTGTGCAAGCAGGCTCACTGGGGGAAACGCATACTTGCGTAGAGCCCGAGGCCAGCTGTGTGCCAGTGCGTCCGTGCCGAGGGGGGCCTCGGTCAGGGAGTAATACAGCTGGCAGTGGGAGGACTCGCGGGAAGCAAACAGGTCTACCTGAGCTTCACCGAATCGACTCCAGATCAGCCGGATCGTCTCGGGATGGAGTCGCCATTCTCCAGGGAACGTGAGCTGTCGTGAGAGCGCGTCGGCTGCACGATTGAGCTCCCCCGGAATATGGACAGCACGCAGCGACTTGAGCCGCGTCTGACTCCAGAGGAGGAGATGGCGGGCGAGCTGTGACATGCGACGTGATCGTACACCTCCCAACCGGTTGATGTACGAGACAGTCGCAGTGTTGTCCGTACGGACCAACACGTGCTTGCCGAGCAGCAGTGGCCGAAACTGCTGCAAGGCCAGATGCACTGCCAACAACTCTAGGCAGTTGATGTGCCAAAGCAGTCCAGGGGCTGCCTGCCCGTTGCATGTAGCGCCCCAACCCGTACTGGAGGCATCTGTCGTGACAACGACATGCCGGGACACTTGTTCTAGGGGCACCCCGGCCCGTAGAAAGGCAAGGTCCGTCCAGGGGCTGAAGGAACGGCGACACTCCTGTGTGATGTTCACACGAAGTGTACCGCGACGCCATGCCCACCTCGTGACTCGGGAGTGCAACCAGTGCTGAAGTGGTCTCATATGAAGCAACCCGAGCGGCGTGACTGCGGCTGCGGCTGCGGATGCCATATGCCCCAGGAGCCTCTGAAAAGGGTTTCAGTGGTACCACCGTCCTGCCTCTGAAGGAACTCAGGCAGTTCAGGACTGGGCACGCTCGTTGGTGAGACGCGCCACCACACTCACCGAGTCTAACTCCATACTGAGAAAAGAGTTTCTCTGCACGAGGGAGAGCTTGCTCTTTTCCCAGTTGACCTGAAGCCCCAACTGGCTGAGTGCTGAAGCACTGGGTCCCTGTGATCACACAACTGTTCTCGCACGCGGGCCATGCTCGAGATAGTTGAGTATCCTGATGCCCACTTCCCGTAGCAGGGCAAGGGCGCCCTCCGTGCCTTCGCGAAGACACGGGAGGGACAGGGACAGCCCGAAGGGAACGGTCTGTGTCGCGGAAGGATCGAAACATGAAAGTAAGCGTCCTTCAGGTCGATCGCTGCAAAGCAATCCTGGGGCTGGATGCATTTGATATGCGCCTGTTCTGTGCATGGCCCGGTTCAAGACTCGCTGGTCCAGGATTGGTCAAAGACCACCGTCTTTCCTGGGTACGATGAAGTAAGGGCTGTAAAACTCTTGCCTCATCTCGGCTGGAGGGACCGGCTCGATTGCATCCTTTGCCAGGAGGACAGCAATCCCCTCACGCAAGACAGGAGCGTTCCGAGCTACCACTGAAGTCTCGAGAACGCTGCTGAACTTGGGAGGTCGCCTGACGAACTGAATCGCGTAGCCGAGTCGAATCATGCGCGTGAGCCAACGAGACGGGCTGGGCAGCGTGAGCCACGCCTCCAGACGCCGTGCAAGTGGCTCCAACGGCACGATCGACATACCTGCGGTGGTGCAGCGAAAGGGAGTAGAACAGAAGGCTGTGCGTTCTGAGGCATCCTCGCAAAACTCCCTGGGTCCCAGAGGGGACTGGCTAGAGGTGCGTGGGGAGGCACTGCGTCCCCTAAACCGCACTCTCTTGGCCGCTGGCAAGATGGGTCGTGGGCGAGAGTGAGGAGGCAACGCGTCGCACACTGTCGGCCCATGGACCTGAAAACCCTGAGGAAAAGGAAATTGCTCTTTCTCTTGACAATGTGGGTACCGCTGGCCCTTGAGCCAGTGGCGGAACAGAACCAGAGATTTTCCACCCGGCCCTCCTCCGGGGGAAGGAGCGGCGCTGTCCCTGCTGTCTCCTGAGAAAGAGCAGCTTCCCACATCTCTGGGTTGCCCGTGTCAGGGCCACTTTGTCGCCTATCTGGGCGATTAGGGGCCGACTGGGACACAGGGGGCGCCGCACTCCTGCGAGAGGCTCGACGCACCGGCATATGGGACGATTCAGCACGGGGCGGAGCAGCTCTGGAGGATGCGGGAGGGCGCCCACGGCGACAAGCAGACTGGGGCTTGCCCTGCGGCGGAGCGGTGCATCACGCCGGGGCAAGATGTGCTACTTACCTGTTACCCAATTGGCCTCGGTCTGCTTCTGTACTGCCGAGAACTGCTGGGCACAGTCCTCGACAGTGTCGCCAAACAGTCCAGCCTGGGAGACGAGAGCGGAAAACAGCACACTGTTGACATTGCTCTTCTCAACAAGGCTGAGCCATAGATGGCCCTCTTGGACCCCAAGTGTGGACATCGCCTTTCCGAGGGACTGCGCTGTGACTTCCATCGCCCGTAGGGCACAGTCAGTTACCGAGCGCAGTTCCTGCATCAACCTCGGGTTGGTACTACCCTCGTGCATTTTAATGCCTTGGCTGGTGTACTCGCAGGATAGCCATGGCATGCAGGGCAGAGGCAGCTTGGCCCGCAGCACTGTAAGCTTTGGCCGCGAGCGGCCGTCAGCCTACAGGTTTTGGATGGGAGACGAGACGATTCCTCCAAGTGGCGGCGTTTTGCGGGCACAAGTGCACCACAAACGCACTCTCCACCTGGGAAATGTCAACGTACCCCCTAGCTGCCCCGCCATTGAGGGTAGCGAGGATGGGGGAGGCAGACGAGCCGCTTCTGGCCGTAAATAGGGGCCATCCACGACTTCGTCAGCTCCTCATGCACTTCCGGAAAGAAAGGAACCGGGGCAGGGCGTGGTCGCGAGCCACGGCCCGTGCCGAGGAACCAATCATCTCGCCGCGAGGGCTCAGGACTAGGAGGTGTGCACGCCTCCAGCCCGATGCTCGCGGCGGCCCCGAGGGAGGCAGCCCCGCCAAATCTTCATCCTCAGAGGACGATTGCCCATCCCCCGATACTGCGATCGACATCTGATCCTCTGTCGGGGCACCGAATGAAACGCTGGGCACGCTGTGAGACGGCACAGCAGAATCACCGGGGAGCCGCACAGAACAGCTGCTGCGGGAGGAGTGAGAGGTCCGTGGGGACTGGCCCGGCGGAAAAGCTCTCACTGTAGCCCTCAGATCGCTCAGAGTACTAGCCGATGGTTCTCTGCTCGTGGCAGAGAAGCCAGCGTGGGTAGTGACAGAGGGAGCCCCTCCCATCCCCATGAGGAGAGAGAGGCGCGATTGCAGCGCTGCCATGATTACACGCTCAGAGCGAACGCATAAACCATCCACGAACGCAGCTTCAGCGCGCTGGATGCCCAGACACTGAAGACAACGATCGTGGCCGTGGACGGAGGATAGGAAATGACCACAACCAAGTGGACACGGCCGGAACGGCGTCTTTAAAAAGACGCGAACCGACCGTGATTTGCTCTTTTAGGAAATCTGCTCTTTTTAGTTGAAGTGCCCAGGGGAATCGCTGCAGACAGGGACACCGCTGTTCGCACCATAACGCCAACCAGAACAGCTTCCAGACAGATGATGAATGGCTCTTTGTGGAGATCAACACGTTCATCCACTCGGCTCCGAAGCAAAAATCTAATGAGTGGATGCACCTGCCGCCTATTTATACCCGTGTGCATGGGGAGTGGCGCAGGTATGCAAAATCCACTAGCCAATATTCATTGGCGTTTTCTCTTAAGTCAGAGATGATTGGGGCTCCCAAGTAAATCCCCTATGTCGTCACGACATAACTCGTAGTGACCGACAGATAGGGAATGCCGTTTATTCCTTCAGTGGCATGCAGGAGTGGAAAATGTTTGTTGTCATTTTAAATCAATGATATTTTACAATAATATGACTGATAATTCTGTAGGTAAAAACAGCAGAAACTCGTAATATATGCCAGTTCCACTTCACGGTGTGGCCAGATCATGGAGTTCCACAGTCCACTGAAGTCCTCATTGACTTCATACACCTGGTCAGAGAACACATGGACCAGTACACACGCCACTCTCCAACTGTGGTGCATTGCAGGTAATTGAGGTACTTATTGACAAGTGTTTATGAATTTATATTACAGTGCAAACATCAAATATCAAATTTGCCATCCGTTAGATTAAACTTTCTCATTATTTGACCCTCACATTTTTTAGTGCTGGTGTGGGAAGAACAGGGACCTTCATTGCCATTGACCACCTGATCTTCCAGATTGAAAGAGACGGGATGGTGGACATCTACGGAATAGTTAACGATATGCGCATGCACAGACCTCTCATGGTGCAGACTGAGGTAAGGGACTGTAGAGTAATTTTCTAGAGGGATCAGTACAAGTTAAGCTTGTACTTTCTTTAAAAATTGTAAAAGTTACAGAGAGGCACTTACATTGGAAGTAAATGCAGTCAGTTTTTAGAGCAGAAATATGAAACTTACAATTTTGTAAAAACTTACTGTAACAAAGCAGACTGAGCCAGATGACATTTTGAACCCCAGTGCTTGGATTCTTTATTGAACACATGGGTAACAGCAGGTGGAGCAGGAATGGTGGTAGAAATCGGACACAGATTTAGAAGATGACACAATGATAATACAATAGGTAATGATGGTACACACAGCGGAACCATGAGGGAGTCATGAAGAGAACACTACTAGAGAGTAGTGCAATCAGAGAGTCCTCTATGTAAGACTAGACAGTGAGGGTGAGTATGTGATGAGTACAGTATATATGGAGTCCTTATATATATATATATATATATATATATATGGATTTTTGGGATAATTGTAGTGGAACACAGTGAGTTGGTATAGTCCAGCGCTGGAAGTCTGGGATGGTCTACAGCAGGGGTGCCCAGACTTTTCTACTATTTAAATGAGAAAATCACCGAGATCTACCAAGTGAAAAATAAAAAATGATAAAATGCATATTAAATAAATAATTAAAAAGGCTTGTTGGGATGTATCTTTATATTGCATTAATTTAATTTAAAAAATAATAATAATAATGTTTTATTATTATTCACTATTCACGATGCCATCAGTGAATAGTTCCTCTGTAAGAACAAGCTGAAACAGAGAAGGCCCAAATCACAGTAGAGGACACACAGGAATGGTGTCATACCTGTGAATGACTGGCGGAGACAGTTTTGGGCATATTCAGCTCAGGGCAGGAAGTGACTCTAGTTCTGCTGATGTTCATGGCTGTAAGTTTTGAGGAACTAGGAGATTGGGCATGATAGCCTGGAAAAAGCCTGGCAGTAATGCCCTGCAACTTGAAGAAAGCTTCTGGAATTGACATATGAATTGTGGACTTCCAGGAGACTGTAGTTCCGTAAGACATGATGGAACAATATTTGTGCAGTCTAAAAAGCTGTTGGTAACTCCTTTAAAGAAACCAGGTGGTGGGTCTTAGAGAAACAGTCGACAGCCATCAGGATACAGGTTTGACTACTGAGGGAGGAAGGTTGGTCATGAAGTCCACATATAGATGTGACTATAGATGATGAGGAGTGGGCAGGGGAAGAAGCTTTTCAACTTAAAGGTTGCGAGGGACTTTGGACATGGTATAACCTGGGCAAGGGATTTGTGTTGTCCCTGGATGCCCAGAGAAAAGTACAAGGTATCCAGGAGTTAGTTCCATGGGGCGATATAAACATACACTTTCCCTTGTGGTGGCTTGGGTTTTTGTTCATCCAGGGTCCACTGGATGGGTGGATGGGGCTAATGGCAGAAGAAGGAAGAACAAAATCTTGAAGGATGGATTCTGTGCAGAGATTGGAGATTTGGTAGAATGGAGTCATGAGAGCATCCGTGTTAGTGTTTTTTAACCCCGGATGATACATGAAAGAAGCTGAATCTAGAGAAGAACAAGGGCCACCAGACCTGGTGAGGGTTCAGGGTTCAGGGATTCCAAGTTGCAGTGAGATGACCTGGAACAAATGGTAAAAAGTGATAAGTTGACTTAACTTAAAAAAATTTAGGAAACCCATTGCCTTAAAATTTTTAAGTAAATGATAATTAAAAAAATAAGTTATTTGAATTGTCAAGTTCACTTAACTTTTTTTTAATTATTATTATTATGTACTTAATAATTTTAAGGCAACGGGTTTCCTCAATTTTCTTAAGTTAAGTCAACTTATATGTATATGTACACTGTAAAAAAAAAAAAAGTTGACCTAACTCAAAAAAATAAGGCAACCTATCGCAATCAACTTTTTAAGTTAACTCAACTAGCAACCGACAACTTAAAAAATGTAGTTCATCTAATGAATAAAAGTCAGTCCTACTGAGTGTTAAAAGATCTGTCAGAGCAACCAAGTTAATATGTATGTTAACATGCTTATTGTTTAGATATACTACTTAGCCAAACACTGCAGCCTTTTACTTATTTTAAAAAAGGAGGGACAAGTGGAAATCATCTTTGTTGTAATCAACATTACAAAACAAATATTATCGATTGAGCTTAATTTGTACTGAACCCAGAATATTCCTTTAGGATAACATTTACAAAAAAGTTGGTGCAGACATTTGTTGTACTTATACAAAGAAACTGCCACTTATAATAAAGAAGACTGATAGTTTTACACTATTTTTATTTTTCTGTTTTCTACAACAGGAACAATATATTTACCTCCACCAGTGTGCGTATGACATAATTCGATCAAGAACGGGAACCAACAAGGACTTAATTTACCAGAACACAGTAGAGCTCAGTATCTATCAGAACGTAAAATATCAAAAATTGTAAATGTAGATGGCCTCAAGATGGCTCTTGTCCAACAATCAGAGAAATTTAAGACTGCATAAAGCACATTTTAAGTTTCACATATACATATGTCCTTCATATATAGCTGGATGTAATTTATTTCTTGTACAATACTTCAAACTTTTGAGTAATATTTTAATTTTAATGAATACATTTAAAAGATTACACTGGAAAAAATGCAGCCATTTTCTATGATAACAATTTAAAAGAAATAGTAGAAATTGTAGAAATTGTATTTATGATAATTCAGTCAAAAGGTATTTTTAGTGCAAAATGTCCAAAAGAGATATTTGTATAATTTGACATAATATATTTACTGCACTATCAAAAATCTGTACATTTACTACTGATATGATTGTATATGGGATCCCAACTTTTTCAACATGTTTATATATTCAAAGTTATTTAGAAGAATATTGTCACACACACAAACTGTTTGGACTGTTTTCATTCTTTGCACCATTTCCCTTAGTTGTCATGGTTGTTAATTGATTTGTCATTTAGTTCAGCTGTGTGCACTGTGTACTTGTCTCTGTTTCTGTTCAGTTTGTTTTGTGGATGTTAACCTGTGTTTCTTTTGCCTGAGACTTATATTAAAAAACTTTATGATCCTTTTCTTTGTCATCTTTGTGTTTATTTTTTGGTCGAGTTCACATTTTTTTGTTCTGTTTTCCCATCATCATGGACATCCTTGCAGTTCGCCTGTTGTGCTTTAAGCAGGAAAATCGCTTCCTCGAGGATCACCTGGAGGAATTTCTCAAACTCAGCTAACATTTAAAAAATATGAACATTTTCATGAATTCGAAAGTTTACATCAGAACGGTTTACATAAAAAAATATTTCTGCTCGTGTTTCATGAATGAGGTCAAATGAGTTTTTCCCCTATTGTGCAGTTTCACACAATACACCAACACTTTTACCTGTTCCCATGCAAGTGGTGGCTGAAGTATGTGCAGTAAGTGGACTTGTTTCATGTTTTTTTTTTTTTACATCAATAGGGAAGACAACACATCACTTTGTAATACCATTTGTTTCCATTGCACAGGACAGTGAAGAAACCCTCTCAGATGACTGTCCCTTGGAGAAAGAACCTGTGCATCAATAACCTCTGACCTAAATTTGTATGTACTCGTGCTTTTTATTCTGACTGCAGTATGAGTTGCAGGAATCCATGCGTGCAGAGAGGCCTACAGAGAGAAGGGATGCAAAGGAGGGCAGTGTTGTATTTTCCTCTTTATTTTTGTTTTACGAGGCATGTATTGAGAGTTCAAAGTCTTCTGCGCAAATGGCACAGGGTGACATCCGTTCCCTCTATAAAAGAAGTCTACAACACAAGATTGAATATTATAAGTTAAAAAAAAATTAGGGGACAAACAGAGCTTCAAGCTTTAGTGAAGAAAAAAAGTTTAGTTAGATATAGCTGCTTCAAAAGGAACTTCAGAGTAAGTAATTACTAATACACTTTTGTTGACCTTGCATAACAATATCTCTTTATTTATATTTTTGCAGGTAAAAGATGACTTTTTTTTTTTCTTTTTTTTTTTTACTATAATGGAAAATGGTGTGCTACAATTCTGTCCTGTTCAGCTCTGCCACTAGGTTGGTCCAAGTGCACTAGCTGGAGGTCATCATCAGGCTGCACCTCCACCACAGGGTTCCTCTCCTTTCTAATGGTGGCATGGCATGTGAGCCGGACATCTATATTTTCCTTACCACGTTCAAATAATGGGCATAAATTTGACTCTCTAAAAACTTGAGTCATGCACGGATTCTGGCCATTTGGCTTCCACATTGGTGATATGGCACATAGAGTCACACACCATCTAAAATATTTTATTATACTTGAATACATTCCTTTTTATATTATATACTCAGGGCTTGACTTTAAAGCTGCAGTCCGTAACTTTTTTTGGTTAAAAATGATCTGAAATCAATTTTTGAGCAATTACATAACCAGCCATTGATCAAAACTATCACCTTACTTTAGCCCGATTCACTACGGTTAGCTCATAATAATGTTTTTTAATTTGAGTGGTATGGGTAGGTTTTTGTAGGAAATTCCAGCATGCTGCCGCATCATTACGTCACTTCTGTAAACATAAAGATTGAGTCCCGTCTAATACGAAAATCTACATGCATTTTCACCGGCCATAATTGGCGAAGACCGTCCCAATTCACGATGCATCCTCCGAAGGCTGCATTTGAAGGCCGATTGCATCACCGTGACGCGAAGAAGGCTGCCGTAATTCGAAAGCGTCATCAAATGCACCCTCCTTTTCGCAAGAAAATGAAGGACATATCAGATGGATCCTTCGCAGCCTATACCCTATTCCAGAATTCACAGCCACTGCCACTGACGACGAGACTTTTATTCAAACAAAATAGCGAGTGATGGTTCTGTGGCGGCTGACGAATCCATAGGTTCCATGTGACGTCACAGTGTTTTATCGCCGCCATTTTTGTGTCCGAGTCACAGCTGCGTGACCTGTCAGTCTATGGTCACAGCAGCCACAACTACCAGAGGAAGATCAATGAAACACTCCCAGAAGGTTCACAAGGTTACAATATGCCCGCGATATGTTGTGCTGTAACAACAGTCATCAGAAAAACCCCGAACTACAATTTTATTCGATCCCAAAGAGGTTAGATCGGCGGGAGTAAATTGCTGGCTTCAATCAGAAGGCACCACTGGCAGCTAACGTACAGTCAGAAAAGGATAATAAGAGACAATTGTGATTCTTTATAGGAGAATAAAGGACACTAAAATATTTGTATTGTACCACATAGGCTATATCATTTGTGTATGCAGTTAAGTGTATATATATATATATACAGGTGCTGGTCATATAATTAGAATATCATCAAAAAGTTGATTAATTTCACTAATTCCATTCAAAAAGTGAAACTTGTATATTATATTCATTCATTACACACAGACTGATATATTTCAAATGTTTATTTCTTTTAATTTTGATGATTAGAGCTTACAGCTCATGAAAGTCAAAAATCAGTATCTCAAAATATTAGAATATTTACATTTGAGTTTGAATAAATGACCATCCCTACAGTATCAATTCTGGGTATCTCTTGTTCTTTGAAACCACAATAATGGGGAAGACTGCTGACTTGGCAATGATCCAGAAGACAAACATTGACACCCTCTACAAAGAGGGTAAGTCACAGAAGGTCATTACTGAAAGGTGTGGCTGTTTACAGAGTGCTGTATCAAAGCATATTAAATGCAAAGTTGACTGGAAGGAAGAATTTGGGTAGGAAAAGGTGCACAAGCAACAGGGATGACCGCAAGCTTGAGAAAACAGTCAAGCAAAGCCGATTCAAACACTTGTGAAAGCTTCACAAGGAGAGAACTGAAGCTGGAGTCAGTGCATCAAGAGTCACCACACTCAGACGTCTTCAGGAAAAGGGCTACCAAGCCACTTCTGAACCCGAGACAACGTCAGAAGCATCTTAACTGGGCTGTGGAGAAAAAGAACTGGACTGTTGCTCAGTGGTCCAAAGTCCTCTTTTCAGAGTAAAGTAAATTTTCCATTTCATTTGGAAATCAAGGTCCCAGAGTCTGAAGGAAGAGTGGAGAGGCACAGAATCCATGTTGCTTGAAGTCCAATGTGACGTTTCCACAGTCAGTGATGATTTGGGCTGCCATGTCATCTGCTGGTGTTGGTCCACTGTGTTTTCTGAAGTCCACAGTCAACGCAGCCATCTACCAGGAAATTTTAGAGCACTTCATGCTTCCTTCTGTTGACAAGCTTTATGGAGATGCTGATTTCATTTTCCAGCAGGACTTGGCACCTGCCCACACTGCCAAAGGTACCAAAAGCTAGTTCAATGACCATAGTGTTACTGTGCTTAATTGGCCAGCAAACTCGCCTGACCTGAACCCCATAGAGAATCTATGGAGTATTGTCAAGAGGAAGATGAGAGACACCAGACCCAACAATGCAGATGAGCTGAAGGCCACTATCAGAGCAACCTGGGCTCTCATAACACCTGAGCAGTGCCACAGACTGATCGACTCCATGCCACGCCGCATTGCTGCAGTAATTCAGGCAAAAGGAGCCCCAACTAAGTACTGAGTGATGTACATGCTCATACTTTTCATTTTCATACTTTTCAGTTGGCCAAGATTTCTAAAAATCCTTTCTTTGTACTGGCTTTAAGTAATATTCTAATATTTCGAGATACTGATTTTTGACTTTCATGAGCTGTAAGCTCTAATCATCAAAATTAAAAGAAATAAATATTTGAAATATATCAGTCTGTGTGTAATGAATGAATATAATATACAAGTTTCACTTTTTGAATGGAATTAGTGAAATAAATCAACTTTTTGATGATATTCTAATTATATGACCAGCACCTGTATATATATTTACAGGTGTATAAAAATAATCACAAGGTTCTCAAAAATAATCACATTTGTTTTTCTAAACCTATTCATTTATCATATTATTGAATTTGTCACCCAAAAAATAAATAAATAAACGTCCTGAGTAAATTACCTTTGGCTTTGTGAATTGACTTGCTGCACAAGTTTGTGTAATAATTTAGGACCAGTGTTGGGCAGTAACTACTTACCAGTAATTTAGTTACTGTAATAATATTACTTTTTGCAGTAACTAGTAGTGTAACTAATTACTAATAAGATTCCAGTAATAATATTACAGTTACTTTCCATAAAACAGCTTAGTTACTTAGTTACTTTTGATGCCTCAACCCCGCTGATTTAAAATCTAACAATCAAATAATTCCTTGATTTATTTTCATGATTTGCACATGCATGTGATGTCCCCAGTGCAGCAGGCAAGCTTGGACTATGGAAAAGCTTACATTCAGCAGATAGAAATATTGCATTATATTGATTTTGTCAGGAAAAAATATCTGTTGTGTAAGTTGTGGCTTTACTTTACTCTGGCATTACATCCCTCCGATCCGCATGTGATACATTATAATTAATTAAAAATATATTTGGAAAATTAAACAGTTTCTTACAAACTCATGTGATTTGATAAAATGCATAACGAAATTTAATCGCATATAGGTAACGGAAAAATTACTTCAATCTATACATGACAATTAATGAGATGAATACAACACTTCTACTTGAATGCTACTATCAATGAGTGTTTGTAATAACTTCTGACTGCGATTTTGGTCAAATGATGAGGCAGAAATATGTTGTTAGTAACATTCTAGAAGAATTTTATCTGGAAGATACACAGTTACAACTTCTGTGGGGCGTGACGAAAAAGTAATGTAACTAGTAGTGTAACTAATTACTGTTACCAGAAAGTAATAAGTAAAGTAACAATATTACTTTTGAAAGGAGTAACTAGTAATGAGTAATATATTACATTCTTTGAGTAACTAGCCCAACACTGTTTAGGACATAGCCTACATACATATATATGGCATAAATTTTGAGAGCATAACAACTGAAAGTCTGATTCATCAGTCAGTAAAGTATTTTTTAACAATGGCGAAATTTTGAACTGAAATGTTATTGCAGTCATGTAGCCTATGAATAAATGAAAATGCATATTTTTAATTAAAGATAACTTGGTGTGGGCTGCTTTTGGTGCCTGGACTTGTGCTTCAATAATGGAATCCAGGTTTAAGAATACACTAGAAGTGAAAGATACGGAGTCAAAACAATGCCACATATATTTGCAAGAGAATTGAAGTTTTGCAAACGAAAATGAAAGTATTGAGAAAAAATAATTTTCTTTTGCAATTCTTTATTTTTGTTTGCAAAACTTATTTTCTTCTTGCAATACTTAATTTTCTTTTGCAATTCTTTATTTTTGTTTACAAAAAGCACATTTAAGTATTGAAAGAAGAAAATAAGTTTTGCAAACAAAAATAAAGAATTGCAAAATATAAATGAAACAGAGCAAAAGCAATGATTTTGCAATACATATTTTTGCATACATATCTACTAATTTATTTGCAACGCTGCTTTTATTTTGCGTTTCAGTCAAGTTTGAGCTTGCGATACCGTTTTCCCCTTTGCGATTCACGTTTCTGCGCGTCTCATTTTGTGGAACTAGGCTTGTTTGAGATTAGCAAAATCTGAGCAGAACCGATCACCGGTGATCACCGCAAGATGCATCCTGGTTAGAAAAGTGTCCGAGTTACGTCCGTCTTGCTCTGATGTCATGCTGACGTGTGCCAAAAAACTCTCGCAATGGCGATGCGGCTGTGTCAGATTGAGCAGTCGAGCGCAGTTGCTCTCCACCGACTGCGCTGATCAAAAGCATGTTGGGAAACGACTGACTGACGACACAGCTTAATGCTCATTGGTTCAGACAACCATGATGCTGTGTTCTCTTCTAAAAATGTTATTTTTTAAATCTGATTTCATGCGATTATGTATTTAAATTATGCATGAATATTTCCAAACACTAAGACAGTGCGATCTCTGTGTGAGATATGTGATTGTTGTCATATTTCTATAAAAAATGTAAATACATGTTTGTATTAAAGTAGAAATGGATGATAAATATGCATTTCTTATGGAATTAAATAGCAAGCACTTTGAGTGTCTTGTTCATCATATTTATATTCATATAAAAGCAACAGAACTGAAATTATATCATGTTTATCAGCAGTACAGCATATGAGTGAGAATAACACAATATCTGCCTTTGATCTCGTAGGTATCTGTTCCACTTCAAAAGGTCAGAACTGTACGTCTTGACTGCGCTTATTTCACTCCTCCCCTCACTGCAGCCGCCTACTCTCGCCTACATTTCAGGCGAGGCACATCTCAAACAAGCCTACTGTTTTGACATAGGGGCAAAGGTGGAAAGAGTACGAAAATATTTTACTCAAGTAAAAGTACCATTACATTAATGAAATTTTACTTAAGTACAAGTAAAAATGCCACTCTAAAAATCTACTCAAGTAAAAGTAAAAAGTAGCTCATTTAAAATTTACTTAGAGTAAAAATTACTTTTTAACAGTGGGAGGGAGGCAAAAATGGGATAGGCCAAGGGTGTCAAACTCAGTTACTGGAGAGCCACAGCCCTACACAGTATAGATAAAACCCTAATTAAACACATCTGATCCAGCTAATCTAATCATTTAGGTTTATTTGAAAACTACATGATACGTGTGTTGGAGCAGGCTTGGAACTAAACTCGGCAGGGCTGCGGCAGTTGTTTTTAATTAAAGGAATCAGTTATTTAGAATAATAAGGCTTAGTTCACACTGCAGGTCTTAATGCTCAGATCGGATTTTTTGTGCTGTTGTTCACATTATCATTTAAATGCGACTGCCATCAGTCTCATGTGTGAACCGTATATGGCCCTGAAGTGACCCGCATGCGCTGAAGAAGACGTGACGTCAGACGCAGCGCACTGTGTTTGCGGAAATAAAAATGGATGCTGCTCGTGTTAGCGCGTGTTTAGCAATTTTTAAGTTAATGTGCAATCGGAGCCTAAATAACGAAGTGATAAGAAGAAGAATATTAAGAAGAAGGAGAGCACGATTTCCTCCAGTGCAGCATTGTGACGTCTGTCGCATTTCAATGACGTACAAATCGCATGAAATGTATACATGGCCGTTCAGACTGAAGATGCATTGCAAAACATCGGATATGCGATTTAGGACCACATATGAAAGTGGCCTGGGCCTGATTTGAAAAAATCGGATTTGTGCTGTTCAGACTGTCAAATCAGATGTGGGTCACATTTGGGCAAAAAGTCGGATTTGGGCCACTTTAGCCTGCAGTGTGAACCTAGTCTAAGACATTTGGTCTGTTACCAGGCAAACTAAATCAATATCAACAAAATTCATCTTTGCAATGCAGAGGAAACACAGAAGCTTCATCTGAAGTGGCATATATGTATTTACAAACTGTTTAATGCAGGGCATGAATGCATTTAACCTGCAGTTACAAATGCAGAAATAATGTTTTGATATATAAGACATAAAATGCTGAACACTCATTTGAAATTATAAAAAAAATGTTAATGTTAATAAGTGAGTCATTGAGACTGAACCGAATCATTTTAACAGTTGATTCATTCAGGAAGGAAATTCAAAGATGCAAAACAGTGCTGTGGCTGTGTTTGGGATTATTTTTATTGTCGAAATAGAGCAAAAACAGGCAATATGGTGTCTACAACGCAAGTTTCTTAATTATGTAGTTCTGTCGTCAGTTAAGTCATGGAATTACCAAAAAGGCGATTAGTGCATTCATGTATGTATAGCATCACATTAAAGAACGTCTCTCAAATGCATGTACTAAAATATTGTGCAATTATAAACGAAAATGCAACAATTTAAATGCATGAAATAACTCATTTTACATTCTGGCGTTTATGTGCTTTTTTATTTATTTATTTATTAACCAGTTCTTATCACTATCTGCATGCCTCATCAATGAGTATGCAATGATGGAGAACAAGCTTTTGGGGGTTTTGAGAACCAGAACCAAGCTGACTGAGCAATAAAGCTATAGTGATCCCGTTTATTAAAATACCTGGAGGTGGGGAATAGACTAAAGTTGTCATATTCACTCAGCATTACTTGATCTAATTCACAAATATCTAAATTACAATTTAGTAGAAATTAATTGTATTCAGTTGTGTTTTAGGCACTAAAACAGTCCAACTTTATAATCAATCACATTTTTCTATTGAAATAAGGAAGAGTTCTGTGCCACCCCAGACTGGTTGCTGGCCCCTCCCTGGCCACCCCTATGAAAACATCCTGGCTCCGCTACTGGATCACATAGATTGAAATATATTAATAACAAATATATTTACATATATTTAAATATCTTAAATTTAAATAGAAGAGAATATGTTTTATACAATATATGTAAATATATTTTGAAATATATATTAAAAATATATTTAAATATTTGATTTTGGCCGCTTTTAATATTTTTCACATATATTAAATATATGTAAATATATTGTTATCGTAAATATTTACATATATTTATTTCCTTTATATGTAAATACATTTAGATACCAGTCTATGTAAATATATTAATTTGCAATATATGTCCATATATTAATTTCTAATATTTGTTAACATATTACATTTCTGTACATGTAAATATATTAGATTTCTATAAATGTAAATATATTTTAAAACATTCAAATATTCAATTAAATACATGTTTCATAGAATATATTCCCTTTTACTCAAACTTTATGTAAACAAATTAAATCTCCACACATGTAAATGTTTTCATTTTATATAGATTATCATTTGGCCCTTCTTAATAAATAGAATACAAACAACATTTGGACACTGAAAAACTGTAAAACTCTCCAGACAATGTAACTTAAAAACAGTGACAATATAAACTGACGTATTAATATAAAGAGTACATTTATCAAAACCAGTTCAGCATGAACCAACAAAAATTATGAATGCTCATGATGTTTCTGGCACGTAAATGAAAGAATATCCTTCTGTAAGCATCCAGGGTCAAAGCATTATGCAGAAATATGCAAGTCTTAGTAGGCATTCAACACACTGTATTTAAATATTTAAGAGCTATCATTAATTGTGCACAATTTCTCAACTAATCACATGCTCCCCTATTGAACCCGATTCAAGCATTGTAATACATCAGCTAATCAGGCCCTTAACCAACCCACTTCCAATAATGAATTGGAAATCATATGCAAAAAAAAAAAACAACAACAACAACAAAAACAATAACAATATCATGCCTGGGCTTCTTTCATTTCAGGTTACATTGTTATGCCAGTAGGTGTCTTAATGTGTTAGTTAACCACTGAAAGAATACTTTGAAAAAGATATCACTTTATGGATTTACAGGAAATGTGGGTGCACTTATGAATAGACGTATTATAGCAAACCAAGTTTAATGAACCTCACACCTAACATACAGCATTATGGTCATTTCACACTGCCACAAAAAATAAAATAAAATAATAATAATAATAAAAAAAAATGCTTATTTTGTTTTGTTTGGTCAGTGCATTCACCCTATTGGAGTATGGCAAGTGTGAAATGGCTTTTAGGTGCTTTATTTAATATTTAAGCAATTAACATTGTATTCTTAAATAAGATACATTCCCTATTTTTGCAATATTCAAGTATTCATTATATCAAGTAATATCTGCATGCACCTAACTCTGAAGAGAACACAATATGCTAGTAGACAGCAATCCTTGTGAGTGAGAAGTCTGGTGTGGAGGGTGGACCTGGAGCTGAATTCTGTCCAGGTTGTCACAACATCTCTTGATTATCTGTCTTCACGAACAGCACTGAAATACAATTCAAACATTAACAATGATTGTTACAAATCTAATGTGAAGCTTTTACATTCACAATGCTCATTTTGATCTTGGTGGTGAAGTGTGCAGAAAATACTGCCGGGCTGAAATTTAGTTTTTGGTGAACAGTTTTCAAGAGTGCAAATAAGATTTTAAGTTGTAAGCATCTTTCAGGCTTGTGTGAGGTTTACACAAGCAACAAAGTCTACTTGAACAAACACTTTACTACATTTAAAGTTTAGAAAATCTAACTTGTAATTCCCACCTTCACCATCCATCTAGCATGGCAGATGATGACCATTACAGACTGTTACACTCTGAAGTGAGGCGCAGTCACAGTACTCGGTTCTGTCTTACCATTATTAATTTTCATTTCAAAGCACTTTTTTATTATCATCTGTGTCTCATTTTACATTATGTTGTACCCCTCTGTAGATTGTAGTGTCCTCAATGCAGTGTTAATCGAGATGGCCTTGTAAGACCTACAGGACTCATAAAATATTTGATATTTATTTGATATATTTTTTGAATATCTGATGAACTTTTGAATGTTTGAGGTTTTACTTACTACTCAGATGGTTCATAGTGTCTTGGAGATGTTCTTCGACAAGAGGTCCCCTCCAACTCTGCTGCATGGCCATCAGCATGGAAGAATATAGGAACATAAACAATCTGTCACAGAGCCAACAATATGTAGTATACAATGTCAGGTTTATTAGAAATAAACTACAGCAGAGGTGAAATGCAGAAAAGAGAAAGAACAATGTATAGAACATACAAAAAACGTTTTTAAAGATGCATGATGATATAGCTGAAATATATTGTGAAAAAAAGCATATGAAGTTATTTAATAAGCTTTCTCAGATCACCTGTGTTTCCTATATCTCTGTCAGCAGCTCCCATTAGGTGTTTTTTTTTCTTTCTTTTCCTGATGCTCCTGAAATCACAGTATAATTTATCAATATGTGTCTACTAAATTTTTGGAATAGTTTCAGCTTATTTTAGTTCATTTAAGTGGATTAACAGTACAGCGTAATTTTTAGGTTAAATTAATTAGCTTATTTAAATTCATCCAATAATCAAATTGCCAGCAAAACATTTACAAAGCTATCAAAACCACTCATCTACACATAATATGTGATTAAAATCCCAAACTTTCATAAATAAGAGCTCAAAGCTATAGCTAGGTTACCTCTTATAGTTAGCCGATGACACTGAACCATTTCTTTAAAGTAAATATTCGACAGAAGCGTGTACATGTCAGAAAGTGTCAGGAACAGTTGTATGTAGCATTTGTGTAATTTTAGGGACTAAATTTACCTGAAAGCAGTAACAACAGTAGTGAGAGATGGAGTTTTACTACTTGTCAGCTGAGTTGCCGCCCCGTTTCTATGGTAACTCCCTCAACGCCAGTTTAAATGCGCCTCGAATGTTCAACGCGCACACCCATCAAACACGTGAAAGTTACGCAACGTTTACTAGTACATAAAAACCAAGAATGGCGGTGCGGTCAGACGCAGCGGCTTCTCCGGGACCCAAAGACTAATTGCACTGTGTCAGCTGTAAAGTTTGGTGGAGGAATGATAATGGTATGGGGCCATTTTTCAGGGGTTGGGCTGAGCCCCTTGGAGTGGAGATAGTGAGCCAGGTCTTCTCATTCAACATCAGTGCCTGACCTCACAAATGCTGTCCTGGATGAATTGACATAAATTCCCAAATAAACACAACAAAATATTGTGGAAACCTTCTGAGAAGAGTAGAAGCTGTTATTGCTGCAAAGGCAAACCCAAACAGACTTGTTCCAGGTAATAACATAATGCCTTAGTTATGGTGTATTACATTTACTCTTTTATTTACATTAATAATTACAAATATATCTAAACATGACATTAAAACAGTGATGCTGTTGCATTCTTCATGTGGGAGTAATGCAAATCTTCATAATATAAAACTCACTTTCATCAGTGTTAGGAAACTAGGAAATGTTTAATAGAATATTAACTAGAATATGGAAAATTTAAAAGGAAGTTAGTGACTTAGTGAAGCGATGAGTTTCGTAATGCTCGATCTGTTCAGCCATGTAAAGCAAAAGCGGAGCATCAACCCTGTTCACATTAACGATAACATTTAACTCTGGTGACACCTTGAGCAAGAGCTCACACCTCTCACATCAGTGCTCTGTGCAGTTTGACAAGGACCAGTTAGTTTAATGAGGTTGTAGAGAAGTTCATTGTTGAGAAAAGTTGGGGATAAACTAATAAGAATCCATTAAATAGGATGGCATGTCTTTCTTTTAAAACTGTATGTAAAGGCACATCACTTCTGTTCTTTGTCATTGTTCTGGTAAGACACCTTCTTTATTTTGCATAAATTAATTTGTATGATTATGGTTTAGATAAAATAGTTCACACTTGAGCTCACCTGTTACGCTTATTTTAAAAGTGCATATTTAAGGCTACCAGAGGTACAAAGCAAAAAGCATAGACTCAACCAAAGTGTAGACAGTTCAAATGCTCATATTTATACGAAACATCTATATTATGTTAATATGTGACAAAAAAATATGCACGCCAATGGTCTTTGACACATGTAGCGCTAATAAATACATTATTGTATGACTGCTAATTGGTTCTTTATGATGTAAACTCAACTGAGTTATACAATATATTAATATTTTACCTTGCTGAATTGTTAAATTGATTATCCATGTTATCCATGTCCCAAATCCTGTTAAAATTAAGGAGAGTGTGCACATGAACATTATGAAGAACTCCATAATGAAGAAACCAGTGGTAACCTGCAACATGACTTCAGCAAGTTAAATAAGACAGCAGTTCACTGCAAACATTAAATGGCTAATAGTTGAATATTGTACCACTTACTGTTTTCTAATGTCTTTCCTTAAGTGAAATCTCCTAAATAGTGGAGGAAAATCATTCGCTGAACAAGCCTGTCTTCAGTGCTCTCTTCCTCTTTCCATGCCAATCTCTCAGAAGAGTGCATGTGTAGCATAAACTGTAAATTTTTTAATGCATCAGTTGATTCGTGACAAAGACATTGAATTAAACAAGACATTTAAATCTAAGAACAAATGCAATTGCATTTTCTTTCAAATATACTCCAATAACTTGAAATATATTCCACAAGTGAAAAAATAAATAAATTGTTTAAATAAATAAATTAATTTGTTTTTAAAGGGAAAATGTGTGATGACAATATATTATCATGGCTTTACATATATACCTGTCAAACAATTAATCACGATTAATTGCATCCAAAACAAAAGTTTTTGTTTACATACTATATGTATGTCTACTGTGTTTGTTTATGTGTATACAGTATATATATATATATATATATACAGTGCCCTCCAAAAGTATTGGAACAGTGAAGACAAAATTGTTTTGTTGGCTGTGGAGTCAAGACATTTGCAAATATGTGACCCTGGACGACAAAACCAGTCTTAAGTGTCAATCTTTCGAAATTGAGATTTATACATCATCTGAAAGCTTTCCGTTGATGCATGGTTCTTGACTCCACAGCCAACAGAGCAATTTTGTCTTTACTGTTCCAATACTTTTGGAGGGCACTGTATATATATATATATATATAGTATTGACCCGAATATAAGACGATGTTTTTTTTTTTTTCTTGGAAATACATCTGAAAAAATGCGGTCGTCTTATATTCAGGGTCTAGACTTTGACATGTCAATAATACACCCACAACAATAGGTGGCGCCAAACACGCTTAAAACGAGTGTGCCATGAAATATGTAATGTAATGTGTGTTGTAAAGATCGTGAGTGAAAACAAAAGAAAAAGAAAATCTTACAGTGGCACGAGTCGTCACTGTCATGTTAGCCTGATGGGACCAAACTTCCTCTGTAAGTGATTTTAAAATATTAAACACTACTCAGATTTGAAGACTACAATAAGATTTCACTTCTACTGTTAATAAAATTTTGGTAGGGTACTATGAGATGGATAGCCTAAATGTTATATGTGACCCTGGACCACAAAACCAGTCTTAAGTGTCAGTTTTCAAAATTGAGATTTATACATAATCTGAAAGCCTGAAAAGCTGATAAGCTTTCCATTGATGTATGGTTTGTTAGGATAGGAAAATATTTGGCTGAGATACAACTATTTGAAAATCTGGAATCTGAGGGTGCAAAAAAATCTAAATATTGAGAAAATCACCTTTAAAGTTGTCCAAATTAAGTTCTTAGCAATGCATATTACTAATCAAAAATTAAGTTTTGATATATTTTATGGTAAGCAATTTACAAAATATCTTTTATATTTACTTAATATCCTAATGATTTTTGGCATGAAAGAAAAATCGATCATTTTGACCCATACAATGTATTTTTGGCTATTGCTAAAAATATACCCCAGTGACTTAAGATTGGTTTTGTGGTCCAGGGTCACATATAATTCAGATGGGCTACCTGTTATTTTTATGGTATATCAAAAAGTGTATATTTTTGTCATTGTTGGTACATTTTACCAGTATTTACTATACTTTCAAAACAAAAGTTCTCCCACTTAAAAAGATGAGAGAGGCCTGTAATTTTCATCATAGGTATACCTCAACTATGAGAGACTATGAGAGCACCGCTGGGGCTGCATATTATGAGACCGCATCAGCACTGGCTTCACGGCTGTGGCCCAAGATGGGCGTTGCAATGCAGCACTCACCGGGTGCTACTCACACCAGTGAGCCTCCTTGCACAGACCTGGTTCCCAGAACTAATTCTCCTTGTGACAGCCCCTCTCTGGTGGATTCCTCTGAGGAAGGATCTGCCTTAGTTAGATTTCATGTTAGACAGATCACATTCCAAATCACATTCAGAATGGACCAATCAGATTACAAATGTGGTACATAAGTACTTTATCAGTATTTAATGACATCATGCGGAACTTAATCTATTACAAGAGCGAAGGACTGCACAATTGTGGTATTTAGACAAAAAAAAGTGTGTGTAAGGCTATTGACTGTCATTGTTTACTGACGTCTGAAGTCAGGAAAGGTGTAAGTCATTTTTGTGACCTAGACTCAAATCTCTTTAAACTATATTAATACTTTGCTTCTCTTCTCAGGGGATGAATGCACAGACTGATACAGGTCAGTACCAACATTTACAGTCACATCATGATTATCAAACATCAGAGTCACCAGTTAAAATGGTTATATTCTGTAATATAATGTTATTATTCTATCAATAATATACTGTGATGATGGTGAATTTATGCTGTCTATAATTCATGGAATACAGAATTTCATTGCATGCAAATTCTTTTAAGAATGTCAATGAATATTAGTTAAATTATCTTTCTTTTTCTCCGTACATCTAAATGTCCCAGCAGCTTCTGCCACTACAAACTCTCCTTCAACTGAGTCTCAAACATCAGCTCCTACAAGTGAGTATTGTTATTCATGGAAAATTTACTTATTTTGTGTTAATAGGAAAATGAGATCTGTATTTTATTCATGTTTATCGTGAATATGGTATATTGTAATAATAGTTGTGATTATTTCATGTCAAATTCTAAGTATCAAACATCAGCATTTACCAGTTAAAATTTTACGTTGGGAAATAGTAAACAGTAAGACAAAATTGTTTTCATACAATTTACAGCAATTTCATGTATTTTAAAATCAAGTCTTGCAAGCAAATATTTGTTGGGATTTTATCAACAACAACAACAGCAAAAATATTTATTTGTTGTTTTGTACATCTAAATATTCCAGCAGCTTCTGCTACTACAAGCTCTTCTTCAACTGAGTGTGAAACATCAGCTCCTACAAGTGAGTATTTTTATTCTTGTGTGAATAGGAAAATGTGTGAATAGGAAAATGGTATCTGTATTTAATTATTTTTATTGTAATTATGTATATTGTAAGAATAATTGTGTCAAATCCCGAATTTTAAACATCAGTGTCTACCAGTTAAAATTTACATTGGAAAATAGGAAATAGTAATAAGACAAAAACGTATTCATACGGTTTACAGCAATTTCATGTATTTTAATAACAACTCTTGCAATAGAAAATTTGATTGTATCAAATAAAAAATAATTAAAAAAGCTTTTGTTTTCTTCGTACATCTAAATGTCCAGAACCCAGATCTCTGGACTACCTCCAAACATTATATGAACCGGAAACTGTATGATTTGTTTCAATCACAAGAATCACTAATCAGTTGCCCCTCTGTTGTAAAACAGGACTGAATGCGATCGAGAATCTCACAGTCACTGAAATCTCCACATCATTTGTGCTTCTAAAATGGGAAAAACAACTCAAAATGGGGTCTTCCTTTAAAGTTCAATGGACTGCTGATGAAACGTAACAGTCACAGTCACAAATGTAACGATCAATGGTCTGACTGCTGGAGTCAATTACACATTTTGTGTCACAGTCGTTGCAGCAGATACATCAACAGAAAGCAACTCTGTCTGTATCTTAGCATGGACCAGTATGTAGACTTTCAAAACACTTGTCCTTTGCATATTTACTCCAACTGCTTGACTTCTGCCCACAAACAATTATATATTAAAATATCATAGTAATTTATTAATTGAAACAGTACTACAGTATTCATACTGTACAATGTTTTATCTGTTCAGTGGTTTGTCACTTGAATGAGCAAATTTCTGAGATTTAGAATCGAAGCCATCTGATATTTACTCTATTAGTGGAACCATGTACACAATGGTGGCCAAAATTATTAGAAGAAAATGGTTTTAAGTAAGTTATTTCTATCTTTTGCTGTGTTTCAGTACTATGAAATATTAGTTTACATTTCCAAACATTCATTTTGCCATTAATTGTAATAATTCAGTGAGATTTTTGTCTGATAACAGCCAGTGCTCCACACAGAGACACACTGATCTGATCATCATCCAGTCTGTCTGGAATGACATGAAGAAACTTGAGACAGACTCATTCCAGAAGAACTGTGGCAACGTCTCCAAGATGCTTCAAGAATCCTGCCTGCAAAGCTACAGTAGTGTTAAAAGATTTAGGCACTTGTGTAAAAATGCTGTAGAATGAGGATGCTGTCGAAAATAATGTCATATAGATTTTCTTTATCAGTTAACTTCTATTAACTAAATTAAATAAACATTTGATGTGAGCATCCTTTGCAGTTTTCTGCACATAGTTTTTCAGGTAACTTTGCAGGTAGGTTTCTTGGAGACGTTGCCACAGTTCTTCTGGATTTAGTCTATCTCAGTTTGTTCTGTCTCTTTATGTCCTTCCAGACAGACTGATGATGATCAGATCAGATCACTGTGTGGAGCACTGGCTGTTGTCAGACTCCTTGTGCAAACAAAAATCTCACTGGATTATTACAATTAATGGCAAAATTAATGTTTGGAAATGTAAACTGATATTTCCTGCTGACACACTACAGCAAAAGATAGAAATAACTGACTTAAAACCATTTTTCGGCTGCTGAAAATACTGGTGTTTTTAATTATTTTGGCCACCATTGTATCTGACGTACCTGGACTCAATGAGCTCTCATCTAAAAACAAATATTATATTAATTTATAATAGCATTGTTCCAACAGCTGTTTTAGTTCATTCCATTACTGCTAATTATTTGCCCTTCTTTCCCCACACAGAACCGGATGTGATCAGGGATCTCAGAGTGACCAATATCACAACATCATCTGTGTTTCTGAGATGGAATGAACCAGGAGGAAAAAGAGATTTCTTTCAAATTCAATGGACCGATGATAAAACAAAAAGACATTCAACAACGAACACTTCCTATAACATCACTGATCTGACTGCTGGAGTCAGTTACACATTCTGCATCACTGCTGTGGCAGCAGATCAATCAACAGAAGGAGAACCTGTCTGCATCTCAAACTATACCAGTATGTAAAACTATAAAATTATTTAGTTAAATAGAATAATAAGACACAATAGGCTGTTAAACCGATTAAACCATCTTTGCAATGAAGAGCTAGCCTGACTACGTCAGACTTCGTACTTCCGCTCAATTTCAGTTCGCTTCTGTACTCAGTTTGATATAGCAAACCATCTCCCAGATTATCTCCGGCTCCGCAGCAGTCGGCCAACCAACGAACAGAGGGCGGGCTGAGAGCCGTGACGTAGACGCTAAGCGCCGAATTTAAGATTGTAGTTTAGGTGAGGGAAATCTAAAACGACAGCGGACATGGAGACACGGGCTGCTATTCGCTCTGTTGTGGAGAATATTCCCGGCATTTGCCAGCTGAAGCCCGAACAAGAAGAGTGTTTGGTTCACATTTTGAATGGAGGTGATGCTGTGGCCCTGCTCCCGACAGGTTTTGGGAAAAGTGTAATTTACCAACTGTTACCGATCGTCAGCGAGAAACTGGGGAGGCCAAAGTCCGGCAAGGCGATAATTGTGGATGTGTAGATTTACTTCACATAATCTGCAAAAGTCGTTCACAGCCATCTTCACTCCAGTATTTCGCTCGATGGTTTTGTTTTCGACGCATACCTGTGTTTACAGCCGGCGCATAGCATACATCATAACCAAACGTTATGTGATCGGCTTACGGGTCCACCAATGAGCGCCCCCCACGAGAAAGTAAACGCTTGTCAATTATGCCCTTCCAGACTCTGTCTACGAAGCAAAGCGAAGTCGCAGAGTTTGGTATTACCAGGCTAATGAAGAGCTGGCATAGAAGCTCCATCTGAGCTTTACTTTAATCATAATTGTATAATTCATGCAGATGTTGTAATCTTCAAGTCAAGTCAAGTCAAGTTGAGCTTTATTCCGCTACATGCGGGGCATACAGCAAACTATACAAACTATACGAGTGCTTCAGATAAATACTGCACATGTGCGAAGAGAAACATTGTGAGTCAAGCAGCTGGCTGGGGAACAGTGCAGGATGATTTGTAGTGCACAAGCATGTAAACATACGAATATTACTGAGTCTTTTTGTGGGATTTGTATACACACAGTAGTGTGTGTGAAAAGTGTCTAGTGCGCATAGAGGAGGAGAGTGTGCTACTATGATATGTAATTTTACCACCATTACATATCATTTACTTTTCTCTCCCCACACAGAGCCAGATGTGATCAGGAATCTCACAGTAAACAATATCACAACATCATCTGTGTTTCTGACATGGAATGAACCAGGAGGAAAAAGAGATTTCTTTAGAATTCAATGGACTGATGATAAAACAAATAGAAATTCAACAACGAACACTTTCTATAACATCACTGATCTGACTGCTGGAGTCAGTTACACATTCTGCATCACTGCTGTGGCAGCAGATCAATCAACAGAAGGAGAAACTGTCTGCATCTCAAACTATACCAGTATGTAATATTATGAATTATCTGTCACCTTCCTTTTTTGTATATGGTTGTAATAATGCAAAAGTGGTTATTGCAACTATATTTAATCTCAAACAGTACAGTATGCCACATTGTATATAAGGGTTGAACTTGAAATGTCATCGATATAAAATGTGTAATGTTGTTAATTGTAACGGGCCTGACGAGACGCGAGACGTGTGGATCCATGTTCGAGCTTTTATTGAGCAGAGACGTGGTCGTACAGGCAGGGTCAAACAGTGGCAAACAGGTATAACATGGGCGAGACAGAGAGTAAACAAAGACAAGCGTGGGTCGACGATCGGCGAACAGTATCCAAAGGGGCTTGACAAGAGAGGTAATCCAAAACGTGAGCAAGAGTCCAGTCAGGGGAAAACAATCCGAACAAAGGCAAGGCTAGGAAAACTAACAGGGCTCTGTAGGGCAGCAATAATGCATACAATACTCGGCAGTGAGGCAGAGAAAGTCCAAGGCTTATAAAGAGTGTTCAATGGGTTTCAGCTGTGTAATCAGTGCAATGATCAGGTGAGTGTGTGATTAGTGAGATGGCTGATGGGAAATGCAGTCCATTGTGTTGTGTGGTGTGAAAGTCAATGTGGTGAGTGAGTGACCTCTGGTGGTGAATGAATGGAAGTTCACAGACCAGATTCGTGACAGAGGCCCCCCCTCAGGGAGCGGCTTCCAGACGCTTCCCCACTCAGAACAATCCAGGAGGGTGGTGGAGTGGAGGCGGAACAGGGGGAGGGATGGAGGGCCAGGTCCGTGAGGAAGTGAAGAGACCTGGAAGCCGGCAGAGGAGGGCACCGAGGCGGAGCAGACAGAGCAGACGACCCCCAAGGCAGAGCAGAAACCCACCAGGGCGGAGCAGACAGGGCAGAAGACCTCCACGACAGATCAGGAATCTACAGCAGAGACTGGGACCTAGGGAACATTGAGACAAGGAGAAAGAACATGCACAAACACAAGGACTGAGGTAGGGAACATGAAAAAAAACCATCAACAAGTTCCCCGACTAGGACTGGACAGGACGACAGTTCATAAACAAACGCATTGGCTGAGACAGGACTGATATGCAACTCAAAATCTGGGGCATAGACAGAAGCAGACAGTTTTGGGACAGTAACGTGCAAGACAGACAGTTCAAAAACAGACTCATTGGGGAAGATGGGACCGACAGATAATTCTAAACCCGATTCAGAACAGGAAGAGAGTTCACAGACGGCCTCCCTGGCCGTGATAGGACAGGGCAAAAGTTCAGTGACTGCCCTTCTAGTTGTGACAGGACAGGCAGAGAATTCACAGACGGCCTCCATAGCCGTGACAGGATAGAATGAGAGTTCATTGACGGCCTCCATAGCCGTGACAGGACAGAACGAGAGTTCCTTGACGGCCTCCATAGCCGTGACAGGATAGAATGAGAGTTCCTTGACGGCCTCCATAGCCGTGACAGGACAGAACGAGAGTTCATTGACAGATACCGCAGACACCTCTGGAGGTTTTGCGGTGGTTGCCGCCACCTCTGGAGGTTTTAAAGTGGTAAACAGAGCACACAGGGAGAGTTCAGTAATGGTCTCTTCGACCACAACAACAGATTGAGAGTACATTACTGGGCACTACCACCATACAAGGAGCTTGTATGAGTATGCACTGCCACCTCTGGTGAAACTGCAGCGGGCACCATAACTTCGGGGAACCCAGCAGCAAGTGCCACTACCTCAGGAGGTTCTGCAGCGTCAGCCGCCACCTCTAGAGACATCATAGTGGACGCCGCCACCTCTGGGAGTTCTGTGGTGGTGTATGCAGCCCAAACACACCAAAATGCGATCCCTATCATGGGAAGCACTTCAGACAGGGGAATCAGTTCAGGAACAGGAGGGCTAGAGTGAGTGGGTTTGGGGATACCAGCCGTGCGTGCAGACACCAGCGGTACATCCCTCACACTAGACATCAAACTGGAATAATGGGCGACTGATGATTTGATGATCTGGATGTGTCAGCCCGGACATGACGTGACTCTGGAAGGTCAGCGGAGACGTGCTGCTGTGACTCTGGACGGACAGCCGTGACATGACTTGACTTTAGGTGATCAGCTGAAACGTGAAGTGACTCTGGACGGACAGCAGTGACGTGCTGCTGTGACTCTGGACGGACAGCTGTGACGTGCTGCTGTGACTCTGGACGGACAGCTGTGACGTGCTGCTGTGACTCTGGACGGACAGCTGTGACGTGCTGCTGTGACTCTGGACGGACAGCTGTGACGTGCTGCTGTGACTCTGGACGGACAGCTGTGACGTGCTGCTGTGACTCTGGACGGACAGCTGTGACGTGCTGCTGTGACTCTGGGAGATCAGCTGAGACGTGAAGGGATTCTGGGAGATCAGTTGAGACGTGACTCGGTTGATGACGACCAACTGTGACTTGACTGGGCTCTTTAACAGCAACTGTGACTTGACTTAGCTTGTGAAGATCAGCTTTGACTTGGCTTAACTCATGAAGATCAACGGAGACATGGCGAGACTCTGGCAGAGCAGCTGAGACGTGATGGGACTCTAGAACGGCGACCATCTTCCTAAGAGACTCTTGAGTGGCAGCTATCTTGCACTGAAGTTCTTGAATATCAGCCATGTTGTGAAGGAGCTCTTGAATGGCTGGCATGATGTGAGCAGGTTCTGGAGTAGCTTGTGTGACTTGATTTGACTCAGAAATAGCCACTGTGACTTGACTCATGACAATTAAAAACCAAAGGCCGCCGGCTAGAAAGGCTTTATAAGAAAACTGGCCTTGTTGTTCACTCCTTGGCTTATACTGAACACATTAAGCAGTACAGGAATGCTCTTAATGCAGCCCGTTCATCTTATTTCTCCACTTTTATTAATAAGTCCAAAAACAGGCCTAGAACATTATTTACTTCAATTAAAAAGTTAATTCAGCCTCCTTCACGGTCTCTAGAAAGCTCTGATCAAATGTGTGACGCTTTCCTGAACTTTTTTCAGAGTAAAACATCTGATACTTGTCTACACCCTACCTCTGCTCCCACTACTGAACTTCTCTCTTCAAGCCTCACTCATAGTCTCCCTAGTTTTGACTATCGCCCCCACAGTGGTTGATGAGATGATCAGGCTGTCTAACTCCTCTACTAGTCTTCTTGATCCTGCACCTACCCTCTTACTAAAGAATTGCTTGCCTGCCCTGTCAATACCCATCACTCATTTCATTAACATGTCAATATCATCCGGAACTGTACCTTCCAAGCTTAAGATTGCTGCTGTCACTCCAGTTCTTAAAAAGCATGGTCTTGAACCTTCTTCCCTAAGTAGCTATAGGCCTATTTCTAACTTATCCTTTCTCTCTAAGATATTAGAAAAAGTTGTTGCCTCCCAGTTACAGACCTACTTAACTGAACACAACCTCTATGAGCCCTTCCAGTCTGGTTTTCGCCCATTGCACAGTACGGAAACAGCCCTGGTTAAGGTTATCAATGATCTTCTTTTAGCTTCTGATTCTGGTGCTCTTAGCACTCTCCTTCTATTAGACCTCAGCTCAGCTTTTGACACTGTTTCTCATGAGATACTCCTTTCACGACTTTCAGAAATTGGAATTACTGGCACAGCCCTTGATTGGTTTTCCTCCTATTTGACTGGGAGGCAACAATTTGTTATATACCAGAATCACAGATCATCTACCAAATTCATCAGCTCTGGTGTACCTCAGGGTTCTGTTTTGGGCCCTCTCCTCTTCACCATTTATATGCTACCTATTGGACAAATAATTAAGCAATATGGGTTTAACTTCCACTGCTACGCAGATGACATTCAGATTTATTTTAGTACACCTTCCACTTCAGTGTTTCCTCCGCCTTCATTAACAAATTGCATCAAGGAACTCAAGCTTTGGCTAGAGGCAAGTTACCTTAGATTTAACTCTAATAAAACTGAGCTAATTCTGATTGGCTCTAAAGCTGTTGTGTCAAAGCATTCTAGTCAACTGCTGGATCTGGATGGTGATCTGATTATGCCCTCCACTAAAGTTTGCAATCTTGGTGTTCTTATTGATTCTACTCTTTCATTCAACGATCATATTGGTAAAGTGGTTAAGACAGCTTTTTCCATCTACGTAATATCTCGCGTATTCGATCCTCTCTCAGTCAGCAAGATGTTGAAACTGTTATACATGCCTTTGTTACATCCCAATTAGATTATTGTAATTCACTTTTTTGTGGCATCTCAGCTAATAATATCAAACGACTACAGTATGTTCAAAACTCTGCTGCTCGCTTGATTACTCACACTAGAAAGAACGATCACATTACCCCTATCCTTTATCATCTTCATTGGCTCCCGGTTTCCTTGCGTATAAACTTCAAAATACTAATTCTCACTTATAAAGCCCACCATAACATTGCTCCTCCTTATTTATCTGATCTACTTCTGCCATATGTTCCTGCCCGTTCATTAAGATCTTCTAGTGAGGGATTGTTAGTCACCCCTAAATTTCGTCTGGTGACAATGGGAGCTAGGGCCGTCAGTGTTGTTGCTCCCAGATTGTGGAATGCTCTTCCCCAAACCATCCGTCAGGCATCCTCCCTTCTCTCCTTTAAAAAAACATTTTTTTTCTGACTATTACTCTTCACGTCATTGACTGTGAACTGTACCCTGTTATGGATGTTTCTCATCATTCTTTCTGTTTGTAATCTAATCTTGTAAGTGGTTTCTGTATATTACTCAGGTTTTTTTTTTTTTTTTTTTTTTTGTGTATTGATGTCTATTGTCTCTGTTCCTTAAGCCTGATTTGTAAAGCGACCTTGAGTGCTAGAAAGGCACTATATAAATAAAAATTATTATTATTATTATTATTATTAATTAACTGAGAAGTGACGGTGCATTGTTGTGGCCGCCATTTTGTGAGTGTGCTCAGGTGCGTCCGCCATTTCAGTCACCGACGCGGTGTCGCGTTCCTCTTCTGCGACACCCACAGTAAATGAGGAGCCAACACACAACAAAGCATAGTCCATGAACTGCGCGAGTGATGTGCGCGGACCCTCGCGTCTAAATTCAGACTGTAAAGGCTTATTTATCCCATCTCAGAAAATCTCTATCAAAATACAGTCCGGCAGATTAGAATAAACAGAAATGTTCAGATACTCTTGGATATAGTCCTCGAGTGATCGTGTGCCTTGTTCCAGGGCTAATAACAGTTTTGTAGTGTCTGTACCTGGCCAGTGTCCACTTGAAAAGCTGCTGGATCCTTGCGAGGCCGAGTATTCTTTAACGGGCCTGACGAGACGTGAGACGTGTGGATCCATGTGCAAGCTTTTATTGAGCAGAGACGTGGTCGTACAGGCAGGGTCAAACAGTGGCAAACAGGTATAACATGGGCGAGACAGAGAGTAAACAAAGACAAGCGTGGGTCGACGATCGGCGAACAGTATCCAAAGGGGCTTGACAAGAGAGGTAATCCAAAACGTGCGCAAGAGTCCAGTCAGGGGAAAACAATCCGAACAAAGGCAAGGCTAGGAAAACTAACAGGGCTCTGTAGGGCAGCAATAATGCATACAATACTCGGCAGTGAGGCAGAGAAAGTCCAAGGCTTATAAAGAGTGTTCAATGGGTTTCAGCTGTGTAATCAGTGCAATGATCAGGTGAGCGTGTGATTAGTGAGATGGCTGATGGGAAATGCAGTCCTTTGTGTTGTGTGGTGTGAAAGTCAATGTGGTGAGTGAGTGACCTCTGGTGGTGAATGAATGGAAGTTCACAGACCAGATTCGTGACATTAATTAATGTCAGTGGAATTTTGTCATGATTTATCTAAGAAGGTGAAATCATCTAAGATGGCAAGAAGAGTGTTTGGTTCACATTTTGAATGGAGGTGATGCTGTGGCCCTGCTCCCGACAGGTTTTGGGAAAAGTGTAATTTACCAACTGTTACCGATCGTCAGCGAGAAACTGGGGAGGCCAAAGTCCGACAAGGCGATAATTGTGGATGTGTAGATTTACTTCACATAATCTGCAAAAGTCGTTCACAGCCATCTTCACTCCAGTATTTCGCTCGATGGTTTTGTTTTCGACGCATACCTGTGTTTACAGCGGAAGTTCGAGGCAGCTGAGCCGGCGCATAGCATACATCATAACCAAACGTTATGTGATTGGCTTACGGGTCCACCAATGAGCGCCCCCCACGAGAAAGTAAACGCTTGTCAATTATGCCCTTCCAGACTCTGTCTACGAAGCAAAGCGAAGTCGCAGAGTTTGGTATTACCAGGCTAATGAAGAGCTGGCATAGAAGCTCCATCTGAGCTTTACTTTAATCATAATTGTATAATTCATGCAGATGTTGTAATCTTCAAGTCAAGTCAAGTCAAGTTGAGCTTTATTCCGCTACATGCGGGGCATACAGTGGAACGAAATGTCGTGCCTCACAGGACCACGGTGCTACATACTGTAAATACAGGCATACAGCAATGAAGTAAAACAATATAAACCTATACACAACTATCCTACTGATAGATTTTGACTATAAATATACTATATATATTTTTTTTTTTTACCTATACATAAACTAAAAAGTACAAACTATACAAACTATACGAGTGCTTCAGATAAATACTGCACATGTGCGAAGAGAAACATTGTGAGTCAAGCAGCTAGCTGGGGAACAGTGCAGGATGATTTGTAGTGCACAAGCATGTAAACATACGTATATTACTGAGTCTTTTTGTGGGATTTATATACACACAGTAGTGTGTGTGAAAAGTGTCTAGTGCGCATAGAGGAGAAGAGTGTGCTACTATGATATGTAATTTTACCACCATTACATATTTACATTTCTCTCCCCACACAGAGCCAGATGTGATCAGGAATCTCACAGTAAACAACATCACAACATCATCTGTGTTTCTGACATGGAATGAACCAGGAGGAAAAAGAGATTTCTTTAAAATTCAATGGACCGATGATAAAACAAATAGAAATTCAACAACGAACACTTTCTATAACATCACTGATCTGACTGCTGGAGTCAGTTACACATTCTGCATCACTGCTGTGGCAGCAGATCAATCAACAGAAGGAGAAACTGTCTGCATCTCAAACTATACCAGTATGTAAAACTATAAAACATCTGTTTTGTGCTACATAGTACATCATCAGAATTATACCTTTCTGCAACTCACAGTATAGTATGTAGAATTTTTGAATATCTTTTGCCTTTGTTTTTGTACAAATTCCCATTTAAAAATGGTGTGACTATCAATGAAACCTCCATAAAAATAAATAAAACAGATAATTTGTTAGATCTCAGCATTTACTAAAATGTCATCTAGATTCATTAAATGTTCTGATGGAGTTATTATAAACAATCTAATCTTCATTAAAAAAAAAAATGGTCAAAGCTCCCGTTATCGTGTAGAATATGACGATAAGAATGTGATTACTGAAAACACCTCCATCAAAATAAATGATCTGATTCCTGGAGCACAGTACACATTCAGAGTGTTTACAGTTGCAGCTGATTATGTGACCGGGGGGAGAGCCAATCAGATTTCACTGTATACCAGTAAGAGCTCTGATTGGATGTTTAATCAGAATGATGTTTAATTTCATAATTTATTCCCTTGAGCAGAAAACTGTACAGCAACATCTTAAGCACTTACAAATGCTATAACTGCTTTATGAATTACTAATTGTATCAATGTTTTAACATGTTTTAACTCTACCTCTTACCAGCACTTATGATTTCTCCTTCTCTCTTCACACAGAGCCAGATGTGATCAGGAATCTCACAGTAAACAACATCACAACATCATCTGTGTTTCTGAGATGGAATGAACCAGCTGGAAATAGAGATTTCTTTAAACTTCGCTGGACTGATGATAAAACAAATGAAACTAGTGACACTTTCTATAACATCACTGATCTGACTGCTGGAGTAAATTACACATTCTGCATCACTGCTGTGGCAGCAGATCAATCAACAGAAGGAGAAACTGTCTGCATCTCAAACTATACCAGTATGCAAAATTATAAAATACATGTTTCTTACTACAAAGCACATTTAAACTACTTGACTATCATGGTTGGTTGTTCAATGAAAGGAAACAGTTTTGCAGTATTGCAGTTGCTAGTAGTACCTCTATTAATCCAAAAATGAGAAAAGACAAAGAACTGAACAGAACTGGGGGTATAAATGAGGGGGGGGGGAAACAAGGAACAGACAGGGCTAATCAATTAAGAATTGAGTATCAAACAAATGAGAACATTCGTAGAAACCTAGAAACCAACAAAGCAGGGACAAAATACATGAAAGGGGACATCGGGATCAACGGAACAAGACAACCTTAAAATTAAGAGTCACTGAACTCAAAATAGAAAAGAAAAAAAAACAAACAAACAAACATGATATTGGTTTCTGACCCACCAATATTTTTTAAGTAATTTGTAAAAGCACTACAGTTATACTCATTTGTGCTGCTTTTTGTTTTTTAGTAAAAATATCATTCAAAGCTCACATTAAACATTAAATATCTAAATACTGTCTTCCCCCTTTCCAGTCTATTGTTTGTTAATTTGGCCCACCAGTTCACGTTTCATCCTTTATGTACAGGTGCTGGTCATATAATTAGAATATCATCAAAAAGTTGATTTATTTCACTAATTCCATTCAAAAAGTGAAACTTGTATATTATATTCATTCATTACACACAGACTGATATATTTCAAATTTTTATTTCTTTTCATTTTGATGATTATAACTGACAAATAAGGAAAATCCCAAATTCAGTATCTCAGAAAATTAGAATATTACTTAAGGCCAATACAAAGAAAGGATTTTTAGAAATCTTGGCCAACTGAAAAGTATGAACATGAAAAGTATGAGCATGTGCAGCACTCAATACTTAGTTGGGGCTCCTTTTGCCTGAAGTACTGCAGCAATGCGGCGTGGCATGGAGTCGATCAGTCTGTGGCACTGCTCAGGTGTTATGAGAGCCCAGGTTGCTCTGATAGTGGCCTTCAGCTCATCTGCATTGTTGGGTCTGGTGTCTCTCATCTTCCTCTTGACAATACCCCATAGATTCTCTATGGGGTTCAGGTCAGGCGAGTTTGCTGGCCAATTAAGAACAGGGATACCACGGTCCTTAAACCAGATACTGGTTGCTTTGGCACTGTGTGCAGGTGCCAAGTCCTATTGGAAAATGAAATCTGCATCTCCATAAAGTTGGTCAGCAGCAGGAAGCATGAAGTGCTCTAAAACTTCCTGGTATACGGCTGTGTTGACCTTGGACCTCAGAAAACACAGTGGACCAACACCAGCAGATGACATGGCAGCCCAAATCATCACAGACTGAGGAAACTTTACACTGGACCTCAAGCAACATGGATTCTGTGCCTCTCCACTCTTCCTCCAGAATCTGGGACCTTGATTTCCAAATGAAATGCAAAATTTACTTTCATCTGAAAAGAGGACTTTGGACCACTGAGCAAAAGTACAGTTCTTTCTCTTCACAGCCCAGGTAAGACGCTTCTGACATTGTCTCTGCTTCAGAAGTGGCTTGGTAGCCCTTTTCCTGAAGACGTCTGAGCGTGGTGACTCTTGATGCACTGACTCCAGCTTCAGTCCACTCCTTGTGAAGCTCTCACAAGTGTTTGAATCAGCTTTGCTTGACAGTATTCTCAAGCTTGCAGTCATCCCTGTTGCTTGTGCACCTTTTCCTACCCAAATTGTTCCTTCCAGTCAACTTTGCATTTAATATGCTTTGATACAGCACTCTGTAAACAGCCACACCTTTCAGTAATGACCTTCTGTGACTTACCCTCTTTGTGGAGGGCGTCAATGTTCATCTTCTGGATCATTGTCAAGTCAGCAGTCTTCTCCATTATTATGGTTTCAAAGAACAAGGGATACCCAGAATTTATACTGTAGGGATGGTCATTTATTCAAACTCAAATGTAAATATTCTAATATTTTGAGATACTGATTTTTGACTTTCATGAGCTGTAAGCTCTAATCATCAAAATTAAAAGAAATAAACATTTGAAATATATCAGTCTGTGTGTAATGAATGAATATAATGTACAAGTTTCACTTTTTGAATGGAATTAGTGAAATAAATCAACTTTTTGATGATATTCTAATTATATGACCAGCACCTGTATATATCCTTTACTTTGCTTGTGTCTTGCGTGATGTTTTTTTCAAATCATCAATTATGCCTTGCTTCTTTCTCCCAAAAACAGAACCAGATGTGATCACGAATCTCAGAGTGACCAATATCACAACATCATCTGTGTTTCTGACATGGAATGATCCTGATGGAAATAGATCTTTCTTTAAACTTCAACGGACCGATGATAATACAAATAAAACTACTACTTACACTTCCTATAACGTCACTGGTCTAAATGCTGGAGTCAATTACACATTCTGCATCACTGCTGTGGCAGCAGATCAATCAACAGAAGGAGAAACTGTCTGCATCTCACAATTCACAAGTATGTAGAATTAAAAAAATCTTTCTTGCTATATAGTAGTAACTATATGTAAAACTATAAAATGTCTGTTTTGTGCTACTAAGTATGTTATAAGAATGATTCACATTTCCCTGTGTGTATTTACAGTATATTTCACTTGTGTCCTGATTGTTAAAAAAACAGAAAAGAAAAGAAAAGAAAAACTCAACATTTGTGAATCTCCATACAAAGCTCACTTTAAAGTTTAAAAATCTAAATACTGCTTTCCCTCTTGCCAGTCTATTGTTCGTTATTTGGCCCACCAGTTCACGTTTCATCATTTATGTATTTCTACTTTGCTTGTGTCTTGCGTGATGTTTTTTTCAAATCATCAATTATGACTTGCTTCTTTCTCCCAAAAACAGAGCCAGATGTGATCATGAATCTCAGAGTGACCAATATCACAACATCATCTGTGTTTCTGAGATGGGATGAACCTGATGGAAATAGATCTTTCTTTAAACTTCAACGGACTGATGATAAAACAAACAGAAATTCAACAACGAACACTTTCTATAACATCACTGATCTGACTGCTGGAGTCAGTTACACATTCTGCATCACTGCTGTGGCAGCAGATCAATCAACAGAAGGAGAAACTGTCTGCATCTCAAACTATACCAGTATGTAAAACTATAAAACATCTGTTTTGTGCTACATAGTACATCATTAGAATTATACCTTTCTGCAACTCACAGTATAGTATGTAGAATTTTTGAATATCTTTTGCCTTTGTTTTTGTACAAATTCCCATTTAAAAATGGTGTGACTATCAATGAAATCTCCATAAAAATAAATAAAACAGATAATTTGTTAGAGTCATCTAGATTCATTAAATGTTCTGATGGAGTTATTATAAACAATCTAATCTTCATTAAAAAAAAAAAAAAATGGTCAAAGCTCCCGTTATCGTGTAGAATATGACGATAAGAATGTGATTACTGAAAACACCTCCATCAAAATAAATGATCTGATTCCTGGAGCACAGTACACATTCAGAGTGTTTACAGTTGCAGCTGATTATGTGACCGGGGGGAGAGCCAATCAGATTTCACTGTATACCAGTAAGAGCTCTGATTGGATGTTTAATCAGAATGATGTTTAATTTCATAATTTCTTCCCTTGAGCAGAAAACTGTACAGCAACATCTTAAGCACTTACAAATGCGATAACTGCTTTATGAATTACTAATTGTATCAATGTTTTAACATGTTTTAACTCTACCTCTTACCAGCACTTATGATTTCTCCTTCTCTCTTCACACAGAGCCAGATGTGATCAGGAATCTCACAGTAAACAACATCACAACATCATCTGTGTTTCTGACATGGAATGAACCAGCTGGAAATAGAGATTTCTTTAAACTTCACTGGACTGATGATAAAACAAATGAAACTAGTGACACTTTCTATAACATCACTGATCTGACTGCTGGAGTCAATTACACATTCTGCATCACTGCTGTGGCAGCAGATCAATCAACAGAAGGAGAAACTGTCTGCATCTCAAACTATACCAGTATGTAATATTATAAAATAATCTGTTTCCACCCTATAATGATAAAAATCAACCCAGTGCTTGTTTAAAAAAAATCTTGATAACTCCAAACACCTTTCTCATATCAAGGCAATCTTAGATTCTTGGCAGAATGACGTAGTTCTGCACAGGCCCCTCCCACGATTGTTGATTGACAGTGGCGTAAGTCTTTGGTTTTATCACAGCTCCGCCCTTAGTGAGCTGTACATAGTACACCATTGTTTCGACGCCTGAGCGGTTGTAGACAAGAATGGCTCCTAAGCGACAGAGGTGCTTATTGTTGGATGTAATAATGAACATAACAGTCGTCATTTACTCCTGACATCTGAACCACTGAAGACGCAGTAGATTACTTTTTTTCTGAAGGGAATGCGCCCCCGATCTACCTAAATGTGTTTATGTTCACGCAAATCATTTGTGATCCAGCTTCAAGTGAGTGTAAGGGTTTTTTTTTTTTTTTATGAATCTTTGCAAATCGCCTTTCCTGATAATGTGCTAGCTAGCAAGTTTCACGATGAATGCAGCTAAAGTTTACAGTCTCTCAGAGAGGCTCGGAAGAGAGGAGCGGGGTGAGCTGAGCTCATATGCATTTAAAGGAACATGTAAAAAAACGGCTTGCTGTAAAAAGGGCTGTTTTTGACAGGGTAAAAAGGGTGTTGTTTTAAGAGTAGATTTATAGGTCGGTACCTTAACTAAAGCCCATTCCTAATGGCAAAACTGTACTTTTACTTAGTTACACTGGGTAATGTTCCTCCTGTTGCTTATTGCTATTTTATTGCAATATATGCTAAGAAATGTCTAGTTTATTCCAAACACAGTCTCTATTTACTGGGGAATGCATTCATGAATGATTCAATCTTATGAGTCAATTTAGTTAAAACGCATAAACAAACGATTGGCTAAAGAGTCTGAAATGGTTCACAAATTAGTTTCAAATTTGTGTTCAGTTCCCCACATGCACTGAATAATCTGAAGCGGTCTCTCACTTGTAACAGGAAATTTAATAACACTTAGAACATAAACAGCATTGGATGAATTTGGCATAAACCTACAGTCAGTCAGTTGAAACCAAATTTGCAAATGCATCTTGTTTGCCAGTATCGAAGATCTTTATTAGTTAAACACGTGTGTGCAGCCTGTAAAATATTCCATTTTAATGGTAATGCATTGTATAACCAAACAGAATGTTACACTAAAAGTACACAAAACCACTACTACAAAGTATGACGTTACCAGTTTTATGACATACACCTTATGTATACATTACATAAGCTACAGCGTATGCAGTGAACACTCACCAACCTGTCATCTGTGGGTATTGTGCAATGACGGGTGGTCTGTTTGTCTTGAAAAGAAGAGCCTTTGCTTAGACAGTTACATGCTTTCAGAAATATAAACATAATCACATTTAAAAGAACAGATGGAAGATGTGTCAATGTGCATTTGATTTTTTTGTTTACATTCAGATGTTCAGTAGCAGTCATGAGCATGAGTGCTTCTCACAACTCGCATCTGAATAGTTTTTGCTCATTCATCTCTGAATCGGTACTATGAAAACAGTTTGCTAGCAAGAACTTTTCGTAGATGTGAACACTGCAGATGTCCTCAGACCTGAATTTAGTTCACCATGTCAACATGAAACATTAGCATTACCGTATCAATCATTAACCCGCTCACTTGTTGCACGCGCAGACCCGGGAAAACTTGAACCCCCTCCCCCCCTCAAACACTGTAGCGGATTCCTGAGGATAGCATCATGTCGAGAAGATGCTGTGCTCTGCACTGTGAGGGTAAATCCGTTTTTTTTTTTTTCTGCCAAAGGACGAGACTGTGAAGAGCCAATGGTTAAAGTTAATTTTTACAGCAATACCACAGCAGCATAGCCCCAACTTTGAGTTGTGTCCCCGTAATTTTACTGAAGACTGCTACAGTAGCTGGGTTTCCATCACCCTATTTTAATGTGCATTTTGAAGTATCGCATGAGAAACGAGTGATGGAAATGCCAAATTTTGAATAAAAATCCCTTAATTCGCAATAACGTTTTTACGCTCGCTTGAGGTGGTTTTTGACTTGTGCGAAAAATGGTTAATGCAAATAATGGGAGATGGAAATGCATTTTGCGAATAAATTTCTCCAAGTGCATCAAAAAAGTCATGTGACTTTGCGCTATGGGATGGCAAAACCTGACTAACCAGCAGATCGATGTTATTCCACAGCATCTGAAATGTTGTTATGGTTATTCTCAAATGCCTGAGCAAAGTCTGTCGTCAAAGTATTTCTCTAATTGCCTCCCAGAAATGTCTTATACGACTGCATTCCCAAACAGCAGGCATCCACCTCCGAAAGCAATGACCGCATTCATTGTGTTTCGTCTGCTCATTCTGAGGTGCAAATAATCTATTATATATGAAAATGATTATATAATCTCCTACTTTTCTTAGTGATTTATAGTGCAGTTTTATCAGGAAGTGACAATTTTGTTCTCTTTGACTCGTTGGATGGAAACGGTGCTTGTTCGCAAATGTTTTATGCGATCAAGTTTTCCCGGGTTTGCGCGTGCAACAAGTGGGCAGGCAATATGCTAATGTTTCATGTTTTTTTTTTTTTTTTTTTTTAAAGCAGTACATACGACAAAACATACTAAGACGATACAAAAAAATACGAAGCATGTAGAACACAAAGTTAGATGTACATGTAGTTATGTAAGGTGTATGTGTAACAATTGTGTTGAGTATGTGTATGTGTATGTATCTCTATTATGCATTTCCTAATATATATATGTAGAACAGCCTATTTGTAGAACATCAGAGCAGAATGTTTATAGAGGAAAAGGGAGGGGGGAAAAAAAGAAAGTAAAATAAAGAAATAATTGAACGGATACAAAAATAAATAAATAAATAAAAGATAACGGGGGGGGTTGATTTACTACCCGGTCTCATTTAGAATGTTTCATGTTGACGTCAATTAACGCGATTAACGAACAATTTAGACGGTGTTTCAGTACTGCTCCGCCCCTTGCCAAAACAGCAGGTTCGTCAATATTGCCATATCAATTTGAGCTGGATTCAGACCCCGAGAATATTGAACAAGAAGATCGCACAGAACCTTTGCATGCGCGGATATTGCAAGACATATTAAAGTGGTAACGTTATTGTTGCTTTTTTTTTTTGGCTAAATCACGTTTTAGATAGGATGTCAACAACAGCTTAAAAATAACTGCATTTTCTATGTACAGATAAGTGCAACGGTAATATATATTATGTTTATTGTTCTTTAATTCTAACATTATAACATGAATTGCAGTGAAACTGTTATACAGTTGAATTTATTTATACCATAGGCCCACGGAGTTACACTATTTGTGGCGGTATATATATATGCAAATTCATTCTCTGCCAGCAGGAGGCGCTGTTGGAGTAGAGAGCAAGGTTTCCCCGGTAATGCTGTACGCAAAGCAGAGCTCCTCTCACAAACACTGCCTTATCAGACATTACATGAAAAATGAAATGAAAATGACATCCAAAATTGTATGAAGCGACTCGGTTTCCTTTAGAAATACAGTGATATAAAAACACCTGCACCGGGCTTCGATTTTGAAACGTGCAGTGCTCAACCAAGCGTTCTCCCCACCCGCCAACCATTCGAATTTCCGTAGGCGGGATTTATTTTAATGATATTCTAATTGGCCACTTTGTGATATAACAAATACAGGAAAACAACTTTGTAGTCCAAATGAGCCGTTCGTTGTAGTTCTTGAAAAGGGATTTTTTTAAAATCTCCCTTTGGAGTGGACTTTGAGATGTGTAACTTTGTAGATTGTTTTATGCCCAAACATACACACTACACACTGACTAAAATTGAAACAGTGAAAAAGCATCATAGGACCCCTTTAAGGAATGAAGCAAGTTATTGATGAATGTAATTGAATCATTCGCTCGGCCAATTGGTTCAAAATGCGGGACCAGGAACCAAACAGCACTGTGTTGCTCACAAACGCGCAACTCTTCTGTTTGGGATTTTTTTCAAAGGTAGTGGTTACTTGCACTAAATGTATATAGCAATAGATGCTACTTACGCTATGAGCAAACAACCACAGATTCTATTTACATTTAAAAATAAGTGAAGTTAACGTAATTTCAGGAGGAGTATGCACATCTAATCTTCCAATTAATATCCAAGTATAAAAGACAGCCTCATACCACTTCCTTCGTTAGTTATTTCGGCATCCCTCCTCCTCTTTTGCATATTAATTAATTAATTAATTTATTTATTTATCTTTCTGTCTATAGCCCTCCATTGCAGACATCAAGCCAAATCTGTTTACCACTAATGCTAAGATTATATGGGCACACAAACTCGTGAAAAGTATTTAATAAATAAAGAGTATTTTAAAAATAAAGAGATTCTATTTACAATTTTTAAAAAGTATTATTTTATTTGCAATAAGTGCAGTAGAAGATGCTGTATTTATACTTATTACAAATAGTGGATAAATAGTAGTGGATAGTTGCACCTCAGTGTTGTAGTAGCCTACATTATAAAACAGTATGAGATGATAACTGTTACGGGGCTGACGAGACGTGAGACGTGCGGATCCATATGCAAGCTTTTATTGATAAGAGACGTGGTCTTAACAGGCAGGGTCGAACAATGGCAGACAGGTATATCACAGGCAATGCAAAGAGTCATCTAAACGACAGCGAACAGTATCCGAAGGGGCTTGACAAGAGAGGTAATCCAAAACGTAAGCAATAGTCCAGGTAGGGGAAAACACAATCCAAAACAGGCAAGGCAAGACTAGGGAAACTAACAGGGGTTCTGTAGGGCAGCGATAAATGCATACAATACTCAGCCGTGAGGGAAATAAAGTCCAGGGTTTAAATAAGGCATGTAATAAGTGTGTGCCAACGTGATCTCACAGAATTCCGTGTAATGTTCACGGACTTAATTAACCTCCGAATCTGTGGTGGCATCACGGAATCGCCGAAAATTCCGTGATGGGCTCACAGAAAAAATTCCGTGATGGGCTCACAGAAGTGATACCAATGTAAGTCAGTGACAGGCATCAGCCGTGCTCCATGCACGGAAACCCTTAGCATCAATATGCCGACGCGATACTGGGACATTTATCGTCATTATTGTTCAGAACTGGGTAGGTTTAGGGTAGGGGTGGGGTCAGGTACTCCAGTGAAAGTATAACTGCATCGGAGTCACTCTTTTTACGTTGAACCAGTGAATCCGTGCATGGACCACGGCTGATGCCTTCTGTGAGCCCATCACGGAATTTTCGGCGATTCCGTGATGCCACCACAGATTCGGAGGTTAATTAAGTCCGTGAACATTACACGGAATTCTGTGAGATCAGGTTGTGTGTGCGTAGGATCAGGTGTGCGTGTGATTAGTGCAATCAGCCGTGTGTGCAATCAGTGCAATCAATGAATGGAAATGGCAGCAGATCAATCAACAGAAGGAGAAACTGTCTGCATCTCAAACTATACCAGTATGTAAAACTATAAAACATCTGTTTTGTGCTACATAGTACATCATCAGAATTATACCTTTCTGCAACTCACAGTATAGTATGTAGAATTTTTGAATATCTTTTGCCTTTGTTTTTGTACAAATTCCCATTTAAAAATGGTGTGACTATCAATGAAATCTCCATAAAAATAAATAAAACAGATAATTTGTTAGATCTCAGCATTTACTAAAATGTCATCTAGATTCATTAAATGTTCTGATGGAGTTATTATGAACAATCTAATCTTCATTAAAAAAAAAAAAAAATGGTCAAAGCTCCCGTTATCGTGTAGAATATGACGATAAGAATGTGATTACTGAAAACACCTCCATCAAAATAAATGATCTGATTCCTGGAGCACAGTACACATTCAGAGTGTTTACAGTTGCAGCTGATTATGTGACCGGGGGGAGAGCCAATCAGATTTCACTGTATACCAGTAAGAGCTCTGATTGGATGTTTAATCAGAATGATGTTTAATTTCATAATTTCTTCCCTTGAGCAGAAAACTGTACAGCAACATCTTAAGCACTTACAAATGCAATAACTGCTTTATGAATTACTAATTGTATCAATGTTTTAACATGTTTTAACTCTACCTCTTACCAGCACTTATGATTTCTCCTTCTCTCCCCACTCAGAGCCAGATGTGATCAGGAATCTCACAGTAAACAACATCACAACATCATCTGTGTTTCTCAGATGGAATGAACCAGGAGGAAAAAGAGATTTCTTTAAAATTCAATGGACCGATGATAAAACAAATAGAAATTCAACAACGAACACTTTCTATAACATCACTGATCTGACTGCTGGAGTCAGTTACACATTCTGCATCACTGCTGTGGCATCAGATCAATCAACAGAAGGAGAAACTGTCTGCATCTCAAACTATACCAGTATGTAAAACTATAAAACATCTGTTTTGTGCTACATAGTACATCATCAGAATTATACCTTTCTGCAATTCACAGTATACCAGTATGTAGAATTTTTGAATATCTTTTGCCTTTGTTTTTGTACAAATTCCCATCGAAAACTCCTGTTACAGAGTAAATTAGAAAAATGGTGTAACTATCAATGAAACCTCCATCAAAATAAATAAAACAGATAATTTGTTATATCTCAGTATTTACTAAAATGTCGTCTAGATTCATTACATGCTCTGATGTAGTTATATAAACAATCTAATCTTCATTTTAAAAAACAAAAAAAACATTTTAATCCCCAAATATCTGTTATTTTTTACTCACAGAGCCTGACGTCATATTGAACCTCACAGCTGTTGATATTAGGGCTGTAGCTATCGAATATTTTAGTTATCGAGTATTATATTGAAAATTATATTGATTAATCGATTAATCGGATTAGAAGAACCTTTTCTTTATTAAAGAGCAATACTAAATATACAAGAGAAAATAAGAAAGGTCTCTTGAAATGAAGTAATTTGTTTCCTTTTTAGAAAAATTTACATTTTTATTGCTGGAATTGCATATATAAATAACTGTGAAAACAACCCATTTAGTGCATTTAATTGCCATATTACATTCAAAATGCAAATACGAATATATAAAAATATAAAAATCAATTTCAAATTACTTTAAAAAAGGTAAACATAGTACAACCTAAAACTAAGACATAAATCAAAATAATAGTAATAAAAAAAATAATAATAAAACCTAAACATTGTGCAACTTAACTTTCAAGTTTCAGCCTAACTACAGCTCAGGCATGACATGAGCCTTTACTGTCTTCTTAGAAGGCTTTGTGGCTTTTGTAAGAGGCAAAAATTAGTGGGCAGGAAGCTAACGTGGAACAAAAACAAGAGTCCATACACACAACATTTATTAACACATTTTTCAGCTTTATGAATTTAAAGTTATTTGGAGAATAAACCCTCTTAAATGTCTCTCTGCATACTGGTGTGTGTGTAATCCTTTAAAGGAGCATGTGGTTGCAAACACAGTCCACTCTATGCAGTTACAGGGATGCACCGAAATGAAAATTCTGGGCCGAAACCGAGAATTCTGGATATGCTTGGTCGAAAACCGAAACTGCTTTGTAATAATTATTTATTTTATTCAATAATATAAAGTAGTTTTGCAAGACTTTTTAATTTAACTCAATTTTAATGACAGAATTTATAAAACACAAGCCAATAAAATAACCACACTTTTATTGAAAGAAAATTGGACAGAAAATATATTAAATATCAACGTATTATTTTTATTCAGTTCTATGCAACAGAATCAGACATAACTGTTGTTGTTGTTGTTTTTGACTAATTATCCAAATAATGTATAGTCCTGCAAGCAGGGTTTTTCCTTTCTCAAAATGCGGCGGAGGTGGTACGACTCTGATCATGTGCACACAATGTACCGACCCTTCAAGTGGATGAAACAAACACTTTTTACACACAGCATATTTTAGGTGTTATTATAATTATAGCTATGATTAAGTGAATGATATGAAGATAGTTTTACTCAAATGAAATGCTCATGAATTGACTCTCAGAGCAGTTCTGGAGATGTTGTTCGTGTGTTTATGTCCTCATTGAGACGGCAGAAGCTGAAGTCACGCGCGCTTCTGTGTGTGTGTGTGTGTGTGGTAAAGGAAAACGCGCTTCTCTGCCATTCATTCATAAAGAGATATGATCGCGTAATATGAGTTCCCTGTCGATACTCCACTCGTACTGCGTCTTGATAAAGACGCATATGGGAAAAAGCGTTTTTTCTCCTGAACTGAAGTCTTATTCAATCACGCAGTGAAACTGCACAACTATTGGTTCGTGCAGTGTGTAAAAAACGAACCAATGTGTCGGCAGCGGAGCTGCACGAGCCTATGGCGACGGAGCCCGCCAAAGCCCGCCAGAATGGGCGGGGCATCTGGCTATATAAGCGGCTGTTTCGCCATAGGATTCTCAGACTTCTTCTCCTTCAGCAACTACGACTTTGCCTCGCTGATCCTAGAAGCCTGCTCGCCGTAGACAAGCCTTGCAGATGGACCCAGCGGCCTCGAACTGCTCGGCTGACTCACCTTTTACTCCGCGCTCCAGCATCGCGGCGGTTCCGGTCCTGTTCGCTGCCGCCATCCGGCGAAAACTCACGCATTTCTAAAAGAGCAAATTGGCGTTGTTGCAAATGCCGCGCCGTTATTGCGGCTCGTATCACGCCGATGACGGCTACAGCGAGTGCGTTTCCTGCTTGGGGAAACCCCATGCAGACGCCGCGCTCGCTGGCTCTGATTGTTCTCACTGCGAGAACATCAGTCTCGCCTCTCTGCGCTCGCGGATAGCTTTCTTTTCAGAGAGTGACTCCGCCCCTCGCACCCTCCCGTTTTCGCCACACAGAGAGGTTTCCCCCGTCCTTTTTTCCCAACCTGACCAGCGTCCCTCTGCAAGTGCGAGTGATCTGGTCTCGTTCGGGGGAAGTGACGAAGAGCTGGCCGATGACAGCATGTCATTGGCAGCTTCGGACGATGAGGAGCTGTCGGGCTCAGTGGCTGACCCCGCCCCCCTGTGTTCGTCCGCGCCCAGCGCTGCCAAAGCTGGGTTGAATACCGAACTTTTCCGTGTCCTCTCAAAGGCAGTTGAAGAGCTGGGATTGGAGTGGTCTCCACCAGAGAAGCCATCTCGCAGCCGTCTTGATGAGTGGTTCCTGTCGGGGCGCCGTCAGGCCCCTCCCCAGCGACCCTCGCCGTTCTTCCCTGAAGTTCACGACGAGCTCACGAGATCTTGGCGTGCCCCCTACTCTGCTCGCCTCCGTACTTCCGCTTCATCAGCTTCCGCTTCAGGAAGCGGAGAACGGCCTCCACATCAACTGCTTGGATATGCTAGCAGTATGTCGAGCCTGCCGGTTTTTTCTGCCAGACCTAATAGGACGCCATGTGCTGATTCGCTCAGACAACATGTCCGTGGTGTCCTATATAAATCACCAAGGATGTCTCTCCTCGAAGTGCCTCTTCATTCTGGTAGAGCGCCTTCTGGAGTGGGCTCAGTGCAAATTGCGCTCGCTAAGGGCAGCACACTTGCCGGACTGATTGAACCAAGGAGCGGATATGTTATCTCGGAGCAATGTCCCCTCAGAGGAGTGGATGCTCCATCCATGGACGGTTCGGATGATCTGGAAGATCTTTGGCAAGGCAAAAGTAGATCTTTTTGGCTCCAAAGACAGCCCTCACTGCCCAATTTATTATTCGAAGGTCAGGGACGCGTTGGCCCAAGATTGGCCCGACCTCCTCCTTTATGCATTCCCTCCGATCGCCCTGATCCCTCAGGTCATCAGGCGGATCAAGGAACAAGGACACAAGGTTCTATTGGTGGCCCCCTTGTGGGAAAACCAACCTTGGTTGTCAGAGCTGGTTCAGCTGCTAACAGCAGCCCCCTGGCCCATGCCCCTGAGACGGGATCTCATCTCTCAGGCGAACGGAACAATATGGCACCCTCGGCCCGAGCTGTGGGCTCTCCACCTGTGGCCGCTCGACGGGAGCCTACCAGCCTCCCAGAGTGAGTGTTAAACACCATTTTTGAGGCTAGAGCCCCGTCTACGAGACGCCTCTACGCCCTTAAGTGGTCTGTTTTCTCCACTTGGTGCCTAGACCGCGGTGAAAACCCATCTACCTCCGAGTTAGCGGTGGTTCTGTCCTTCCTGCAGGAGCTGCTGGATAAAGGACGTTCCCCCTCCACACTCAAGGTGTTCGTAGCAGCTATAACGGCCTTTCATGCCCCTATAGCAGGCCAATCGGTAGGCAGAGACAACTTAGTTGTCCGTTTTCTGAGGGGAGCCAAGAGGCTGAATCCGCCTCAGCCCCTCACCGTCCCTACATGGGACCTGCCCACTGTATTGAGGGCCCTGAAGGGTCTACGAACCGTCGGTCGCTGTCGCTGAAAACTGCTCTGCTATTAGCACTAGCATTGGTTAAGCGAGTAGGAGACCTACAGGCGCTCTCTGTTAGCCCTGCCTGCCTGTAATTCGGGCCCAACGACCAAGGCATGGTTACGTACCCAAGGTACTTTCAACCCCATTCAGAGCTCAGGTCATCACACTCTCCACGCTTCCTCCTTTTGAGGAGGACCGGGAGTTGTCCTTGTTATGCCCTGTCAGAGCTTTGAGGATCTACTTCGAGCGCTCTGCCTCATTTAGGCGTACAGAACAGCTCTTTGTTAGCTTCGGTAACCACGCCAAAGGGCATCCGGTCACAAAGCAGAGACTCTCTAAGTGGATAGTGGATGCCGTTACGCAGGCGTACTCTTCCTTGGGCCTACAATGCCCCATTGGAGTACGAGCCCATTCTACTAGAGGCATCGCCTCGTCATGGGCCTGGTCTAGCGGTGTGTCCATTACAGAGATTTGTGCGGCGGCCGGCTGGGCCTCGCCGTCCACATTTGCTAGGTTTTATAGCCTGGATGTACCAGCCTTACAGGCTAGGGTCCTCTCTGCTTAGATGAGCGTACATGTATACGTTATGGGAACAATCCTGACAGAGAATTCTTGACCGCAATGCGCTCAAGCTCTCTAGTTGGGTTCTTGCATAACTCGGTCCTGGAAGTACTGAGTATGTAAGAGTCATAAGGAATGATCACCCAGGCCGAGCATAACCTCTATGAGTTTAGCTCGCTTAGCCTGGAGCATACTATTGAACTTCCCTGTGGGCATTAAATGCTTATGGAGTAATATTATGCAGTCGTTCCTCTGCCTTAGCACGGCGTGATTGAATTGAGTTCCCATATGCGTCTTTATCAAGAGTACAAAGTACGCAGTACTCGTTCCATATCTCAGGGAACCGAGGTTACGAAAGTAACCGAGTATGTTCCTTGTCGATACTCCACTCGTACTGCATACTTTGCCGTGCCAGACAGCTGCACGACTCAGTCGTTGCTTCAGTCGAAGTAACCTGAGGATCCTATGGCGAAATGGCCGCTTATATAGCCAGATGCCCCGCCCATTCTGGCGGGCTTTGGCGGGCTCCGTCGCCATAGGCTCGTGCAGCTCCGCTGCCGACACATTGGTTCGTTTTTTACACACTGCACGAACCAATAGTCGTGCAGTTTCACTGCGTGATTGAATAAGACTTCAGTTCAGGAGAAAAAACGCTTTTTCCCATATGTGTCTTTATCAAGACGCAGTACTCGTTCCGTATCTCAGGGAACCGAGGTTACGACAGTAACCGAGTACGTTAATGCTCATCAGATCGCGTAAATCAGTGGGAAATGAATAGAAATGATTATTCTGTGTAAAGAAATATCAATAAACATGTATAAAAATATAAAAACCCTGGCAAAGCTATTATTATCAGTGTATGTGAGCAGAGCATAGCGGGGAGCAGATCAGTAAAGGATATTTTACCAGCGTTTCCCAGTACAGCTGTACTACAGCATGTCACAGCACAGTAAGGCTACTGTAAACAATTTCTTGTCTGCGCGTTATTTGAGCGGACTTAGCTTTTCCGGTGAGCATGAGCGGTAAATGAGTAGAATGCACACTGATAGAGCGGAATATTGAACGGAGCGTCACACGGCGCAGTGATGAGAGTGAAAACTGAACACGCGGTGCGGCGCGGCATATATTTTCGGAGGCCCGAAAATTCAGTGCATCCCTAGTAAATGGACTAAAACGATTCTTCGTAGCACAAGAATTTGCCTCAATGATTTTTTGTATTCGAGTTACTCAAGGAATCGTTTCAGCCCTAGTTGATATCAAAACATCTTCTGTCTTACTAAACTGGACTAAACCGAATGGTCAAAGCTCCCGTTATGGTGTAGAATATGACGATAAGAATGTGATTGCTGAAAACACCTCCATCAAAATAAATAATCTGATTCCTGGAGCACAGTACACATACAGAGTGTTTGCAGCATCTGATCATGTGACCGAGAGGAGAACCAATCAGATTTCACTGTATACGATGATTGGATGCTCTGATTGGATGTTTAATCAGAATGATGCCTAATCTCATAATTTCTTCCCTTGAGCAGAAAACTGTACAGCAACATCTTAAGCACTTACAAATGCTATAACTGCTTTATGAATTACTAATTGTATCAGTGTTTTAACATGTTTTAACTCTACCTCTTAACAGCACTTATGATTTCTCCTTCTCTCTTCACACAGAGCCAGATGTAATCTGGAATCTCACAGTAAACAACATCACAACATCATCTGTGTTTCTGACATGGACTGAACCAGCTGGAAATAGATCTTTCTTTAAACTTAAATGGACTGGTGAGAGATTGGACTTGAACAGAAATGCAACAGAAACTACTGACACTTCTTATAACATCACTGGTCTGACTGCTGGAGTCAATTACACATTCTGCATCACTGCTGTGGCAGCAGACAAATCAACAGAAGGAGAAACTGTCTGCATCTCACAATTCACTAGTATGTAGAATTATAAAATCTCTTTCTTGCTATATACAGTAGTAGTGAATATATGTAAAACTATAAAATGTCTGTTTTGTGCTACAAAGTATGTTATTGTTACGGAGTGAACAGACTGAGTTACATAAGGATCCATCTGCTGGCTTTTATTTAAATGAGACATAGTCAAATACACAGGCGTGGGTCTAAAACACAGCAATCAGGAACAACACAGGCTAGGCGAAAGAGTAATCCAAAGGGGGCGTGGTTGATTTATGGTTAACAATATCCAGAGGGCTTGAAAAGAGCCGTAGTCTGATAACACAATCAATAGTCCATGCAAGGTGCAAACATAATCCAAACGACAAGGCGAGAGAAATATCCAAGGCAGGCAACATCAAGGGCAGGCAGAGATCAGACAAGACGAGATAACAGGAAAAGATCAAGACACGGGTAAATAGACTGTGAAGGACTAAACTATGAACTCAGGAAACACGGAAAGGCTCCGTAATGTTGCTATAGCTAGGAGAGAGATAACTGCAAACAATACTCGGCGATCAGAACGAGTAAGTCCAAGCCTTATAATGTGTGTCTCAGTGGTTACAGCTGTGTGTAACAGTCTGACTGGAACTGTAGTCCAGAGTGACATGTAACAGTCGGTGTAGTGTGAGAGTCTATGTGGTGAGCGGGCAGTCTCTGGTGGTGAGTGAACGGAAGGGCAGGCACAAGATTCGTGACATAGCCCCCGCCCACCAGTATAATCCAGGAGGGAGGTGGAACGGAGGTGGAACAGGGGGAGGGACGGAGGGCCAGGTCCAAGTGGAAGTGGAGGGACCGGTGGACTGAGGCAGAGCCAGCAGAGCAGGGCACCCAGTCGAAACTGGCAGGGCAGGAAGCCAGGGCGGAGCAGAGAACCCGGATGTAGCCGGCGAAGCAGGGAGAAGACCACCAGAGCAGGACAGAAGACAACCAGGCCGGAGCAGATGGAGCATAAGACCACCAGAGCGGGACAGAAGACCACCAGACCGGAGCAGAAACCAACCACGGGTAGCCAGACTGAACAGGAAACCGAGACCGAGACCTAGGGAGAACAGAGACAGACAACACAGACAGTGCATTCACAGTCTCAGGGACCGTGGCAGGGAACACAAAAAAATCATCAATAGGTTCACTCACTGAAACTGGACATGATGACAGTTCATAAACAGGATCACAGACTAGGACTGGTAAGGCAGACGGTTCAACAGACACACTAGGGAAAACAGAACAAGTAGACAGTTCATGAATGGTCTCTATGGCAGTGACAGAGTTAACGTGAAAGGCATGGGGTGCATTTATAGTCTCTGGGCTCAAGATAGGCAGAGTTAAGGATTCAAATGCAGGTTTTTCATTTGTGACAGACAGGGCAGAAAGTTCCATGTTAGTTTCATTGAGAGTGGCTGGACAGACAAACCGTTCAATATTGGGCACATTGGCAAGGGCTGATTGGGTTGACAGTTCACAATTAGATGCAGGAGTTGATTTCTAACAGACAGACAGTTCAACATCAGACTCATGGACTGAAACAGGAACTACCAATAATTCTGAATTAGGTTCATGAATTGAGACTGGTAAGACAAATGATTCAGAATTAGACACACTTGGAACCAGCAAACCGGCAGACATATTAAACCCATGTGCATTGACTGAAACTGGACTGGTAGACATTTCAGTGAGCGAAACTAAACAGGCAGATAATTCACAGACAGACTCAGTTGAAACAGGACACACAGACAGTTCATTAGTGGCCTCTTTGTCAATGACAGACAAGGCCGATGGTTCAAAGACAGCCTCTCTGGATGGGTCGGGACAGAACAATAGTTCATAATTTGCCTCCATGGCCGGTTCAGAGCAAGGCAGTAGTTTGCAGGCAGCCTCTATAGCCGTGACAGGACAGACTGAAGGTTCACAGACGGCCTCCGTAGCCATGACAGGACAGGCAAAGAGATCACAGACGGCCTCCATAGCCGTGACAGGACAGGCACAGAGTTCACAGATGGCCTCCTTGGCCAGGTCAGGACAGGATGGGAGTTCATAAGTGATTACCACTGACACCTCTAGAGGTTCTGCAGCGGATGCCGCCACCTCTGGAGGTTCTACAGTAGTACCATCAGGATACAGGGAGAGTTCAGCAATGGTTCCTTTGATCGTGACATGACAGGCTGAAGCGAGCACTGCTGCTTCGGGAGGTTCTGCAGCATGCGCCGCCACCTCTAGAGAAGCTGCAGAGGGTGCCATCACCTCAGGGAACACAGCAGCAAGCTCCACTAACTTGGGAGGTTCTGCAGTGTCAGCCGCCACCTCTGGAGACATCACAGTGGTCGCCACCATTTCTAGAGTTTCTGTGGTGGTGTATGCAGCCCAGATACACCATAAAGCGAACCCCATTGTGGGAAGCGCTACAGACAGGGGAATTAGTTTAGAAACAGGAGGGCTAGAGTGAGTGGGTTTGGGGATAGCAGCTGTGCATGTAGACATCAGTGGTGCATCCCTCACACTGGATACCAATCTGGGCGACTGAAGACCTTACCTCGAAGATTTTGGTCAAATGATGAGGCAGAAATATGTTGTTAGTAACATTCTAGAATAATTTTATCTGGAAAATACACAGTTACAACTTCTGTGGGGCGTGAAGAAAAAGTAATGTAACTAGTAGTGTAACTAATTACTGCTGCCAGAAAGTAATAAGTAAAGTAACAATATTAATTTTGAAATGAGTAACTAGTAATGAGTAATATTTTACATTCTTTGAGTAAATAGCCCAACACTGCTGACCTGTATACTTTTTAATTCCCTCTTTTACCACCGTTTTCACTGACCTCTCTCTTCTCTGCACAGGACCTAATGTGGTCAGGAACCTCAGAGTGTCTGAAATCACACCATCATCTGTGTTTCTGACATGGGATGAACCAGTTGGAAATAGATCTTTTTTTAAACTTAATTGGACTGATGAGAAAACAGCCAACCATGTAACAACCAATAACATATGGTATAACATCACTGATCTGACTGCTGGAGCCAACTACACATTTATCATCACAGCTGTTGCAGCAGATCAATCAACAGAAGGAGAATCAGTGGTTACTTCAAACTATACTAGTATGTTTTCCACATTTCCTGTTACTTTTAAGTGTCCTCTTGAACCTTCACAAGATTTCAGGAGTCACATTTTAATCCCCAAATGTCTGTCATTTTTAAATCACAGGGCCTGACGTCATAATGAACCTCACAGCTGATGATATCACAACATCCTCTGTCTTACTAAACTGGACTAAACCGAATGGTCAAAGCTCCTGTTATCGTGTAGAATATGAAGATATGAATGTGATTACTGAAAACACATTCATCAAAATAAATGATCTGATTCCTGGAGCACAGTACACTTTCAAAGTGTTTGCAGTTGCAGCTGATCATGTGACCGAGGGGAGATCCAGTCTGATTTCACTGTATACCAGTAAGAGCTCTGATTGGATGTTTAATCTGAGAGAATCTGCTGAACCTTCAGTTTTGAAACCATCTCATATTTACTTGCCTTGAGCAGAAAACTGTATAGCAACATCTTTAAGCATCTACAAATTCTACAAATGCTTTATTATTTCCCAATTGTATCAATCTCACAAGATTTCACTCCATCTCTCACCAGCATTTACGATTTGTCCCTCTCTCCCCACACAGAGCCAGATGTTATTAAGAATCTCATAGTGCATGATATCACAACATCATCTGTGTTTCTGACATGGAATGAACTTCATGGAATTAGGTCTTCCTTTAAAGTTCAGTGGACTGATGATAAAACAAATGAAATTACTAACACTTCCTATAACATGACTGATCTGACTGCTGGAGTCAGTTACACATTCTGCATCACTGCTGTGGCAGCAGATCAATCAACAGAAGGAGAAACTGTCTGCATCTCACAATTTACCAGTATGTAAAATTATAAAATATCCGATCCTTGCTACAAAGTTTAAACATTATTTAACCCACCAATATATATTTTTTTCTAGTAATTTGTAAAAGCATTACAGCTATATCCCAGCTAACATAATTTTGTTATAAGAACGTTCTCCAAATATTCAGTGTTGGTTCTGGGAACATAAAAAATGTCCAGTTTTCTTGATGTTAGAGGAACGTTTTTAAAAGGTATGATGTTCCTCAAACATTCTTTCAACTTTATTTTGATTTAAAATTCAACATTCTAGGAACTTTGATTTGTAACATTCCAAAAACATAAAAATGTCCAGTTTCCTTAATGTTAGTAGAATGTTATTTAAAGGTTAGTATGATGTTCCTGAAACATTCTTCCAATCATTCAAACACCTGCTGTGAGCAAGCACTGAAAGAAAGAGAAATAAGAACACAAACTACAAATTTCTTCAGCCACGGCCTTAGATGAACTGAAGATAAAATACATTAAATCTCTCAAGATCTGATTAAACAACTCCACAAACAGCATTACCAGCTTCAATTATTACTAAACAGATTGACTTTATTTCTGTCAGACGTCTACAGCAGTTCTTATTGAGAATTAACAGAGGTTTAGATGTTGACGTCTTAAATGTTTCGTTTGAGGTCACCACCATAGAGATCAGTGTTTGCTTTAGTTGGGCTCTTGACCCTTGACTTTTGCTGAGTTGCTTCTTTTGCAGCAATTGCAGGTGTTTTCAGAAATCATTTCTGCATTGATAAAGCAGATCAACATGACTGCATTGAAGTAGTTTAAATTACTGCTTTTTTTCTGTACTTGCTGACTTAACGAATTGAAATTTTATTGAGAGATTTAAAATTAAACCAATGTGAAAAGAAATAATTTGTAACACTGTTGTTGCATTTCGGATGCTGAAGCCAAGCTATTGCACCTGCCTTCCTTTCCTCTGAGGGAGGCTATGTAGAGCTAGAGCAAAGGTGACCCAAAGCTGCCTCAAGCCTGATGGGGGGAATAAGATGTTGGAATGTAGCTGATTGAGAATAATCTTCTCATTTATGTTTTAGGACTAGATGGTACTATTCCATATTACTATTGCACCTGCCTGATATAAGTGGGAAACAATGTAGAGCATCTTGAGTGGTAGCACCAGGAGTAGAGGGGAGAGGGTATAGAGGGAAAGAGGTCTCAGCTTAATTGGGGTCATCAGGTGGGCACCCCCCTTCTTTGGTGTTTCGATGATATCAGCCCACTACACCTCCAGAAGGCTCATCGGCACCAACTGGCGTCCCAGTTGTGCCCCCCTCTGCTTTCACCTCTCTTGTTATGGGGCATCTCTACTCTTCTCTACTCTTAATCCAGAGCAATCGACTCGCTTGTTCAGCAGCACTAGAAAGGGCCTTAACAGCTTGCCATTGGGATTGGCCTCGGATTCCTAGTTCCTTTAACAGTTTGATGACAGATGTCCCCACGAAGCCCCTGCAGCCAACTTCGACTGGATAAACATTTGTTTTCCAGCCATGTTGCTTTGCAAAAAGTCACTGAAACACAAGACCAAATATAGACCACAGGAATTGTTTCCTGAATAGAAGAAAATCTAAGATGGTGATCCTTATAAAATGTGATGACATAATGTGTTCAAAAGACAGTGCTTGTGCTCATACCAAGGAACAGGCAGTGTTCTATTTGGCCTTCACACAATCGGTCACATCCTGGGGTATTCCCATAGCATCAGCTACTGATGCAGCATTGAGTGAACCTATGAAAGGGAACTCCGGTTACAGAGTAAATAAGAATAATGGAGTAACTATCAATGTAACCTCCTTCAAAATAAATAGCACCAACTATCTTTTTTCGTTTTACGTGAGGATCTTGTCACAAACGTGATTTGTTGTTCTCTTATTGGATTTTTAATTGTTAGTGAGCAGTCTTCTGAGACTTCACCCTTGACACTATCTCATGTTTCTCATATTTACTCACTTTGAGTAGAACATTTTACATTTTGTGCTCACAGACTTACTGAGCTCTCTTGTAACTACAAATGTTATACAACTGTATTACTTCAATTCCTCCTGTCACCGAAACATGTATTTTTCTCTTCCCCACACAGAGCCAGAGAAGATCAGGAATCTCAGAGTGACTAATGTCACAATATCATCTGTGTTTCTGACATGGGATGAACCAGCTGGAAATAGAGATTTTTTTAGAATTCAATGGACTGAGAAAAGGACATATTTAACAACTTCTAACACTTCCTATAACATCACTGATCTGACTGCTGGAGTCAGTTACACATTCTGCATCACTGCTGTGGCAGCAGATCAATCAACAGAAGGAGAAAATGTCTGCATCTCACAATATACAGGTGTAGAATTAAAATAATAATAAAAAATCATTACAGTTTTTTTTTTCCACTGCTTACACACATTTTCAAAACTTTGCCTCTTTTTTTCAAAACCTTACACACAAATCCAAGAATTTCACACACAAAATGTCTTACATCTCTTGCAAAATGAAGCACTGCATTCAAAATATCACAAATGCATCTCAAAAGCGAACATTTGCAAACACCTTTGCCATAATATTAATTCCTGTTAGATTTTTGTGTGTTACATAGATAATTTTGTGTTGTGTTTTGCACAAAGTGTTTTATGAAATTGAAAACTGAGTCAAAGACCGAGAATTAATGTATGGTTTTGCAGATATGGTGTGTGGTTCTGGTGTTTGAGTGTCAGCTTTCAGAAATTATGACAAGTAAAGATTTTGTGTGTAAGCAGTTGAAAAAAAAAAACAGTAGCCTTCCTCTTTGTACAAATCATGCACAGTTCTTGTTACAGGGTAAATATATAGTGTGTTAATATAATCAATAAAGAAATATTTTTTTGAAAAACTCCTCCCTTATCTTGAAGAACAAAATTATATGGAATTAGTTACAATAATATTAGAGGCATCTGAAGTGTTTCTCTACTGGGAACATTTAATAATTTTACCATATTCTCATGTAGAATCCCCTGACGCCCCTAATACTTGGCTGATTGTTGGTGTAGTTTTAGCAGTGATCTGTTTACTCTTCATCATCATTCTGATTTTCTTCTTCTATTCAAGAAGGTGAGTTGCCAATATAATCAGAATTGTGATGACTGGATAGAGTTTAAGATACAGAAGTCATCCATATTTTAGTAACAAATCTCTATTATTCTCTGTTCCAGACGAACAAAGGAACAATATCCTGACATCCCTTTACACATTTTTAGGTAAGTTTGTTTGACATGTTTATAATAAAAATAAAAAAAAATTGATAATGAATTCATTTACAGAGATAGAATGTGTTTACTTATTATTTCACATATTTTTTATGCATTTATAATGTTGTACAGTGATTCTTACTTGTATGCTTTTTACACAATGGATACTTTGTTTCATGGTACACAGCAATACTGCTATGAGAATAGAAGACTATGAAGAGTACTTCAAGTGGAAACATGCAGATGGTTTTGCTGAAGACTATGAGGTACAGATGGGAAATATTTTTAAAGATCTATTATACTTATTGTGATAGTATTAGCATTAGTGCAGACTTAACAGTGTTATTAATGTATAGGTCTGAAAAGTGGTTTGCATTGTTGCAGGAGTTGAAGTCTGTTGGAACAGCACAGTCAAAGAATGCATCCCTGGCTATTGAAAACAAGGGGAAGAACCGTGAAAGCAATGTGTTACCTTGTAAGCAAACTGACTATTTTGTATTGTAGAAAAATGGCCAGCTCCAAACCGATTAGCTGGATGCTGTGCAGTTTTCATCTGGAAATGAAAGACTTTACTGGAGTTAACAAAAGGCACTTTTTGACACCTTTGTGTATAGTTCTTATTATATGATATATATTACTTATAAATTAAATTATATGTATTACTTATATTTTAATTAAAAAAGATTATGGCCTCTTTCCAGGGTGAATTATGTATCTCTAAAAAGTCTCTTTAAGACATGAACAGTTTTGCTTGAAAGTATAAATGGTAAGTTATTGTCATTAATAAGCTACAGTGTGACTTTGTACTGAATCAGATTTGTTTTCAGTTTTTTACCGAATAACTGTCTGATACTAATTGCATTATGTTTGCCTTCTTGAGATGATTCTTCAAGAGTGAAGTTATCAGTATGTGGCAGCCCCTTTGATGATTACATCAATGCCAGCTATGTCCCAGTGAGTACATATATAGAAGAGAAATTTCAACAAAACATGATTTCTCTGTGTTGCATTTATGTATGTTTTTCCATTTGAAACATTTTGTGGTCAGGGCTACAAGTCAAGAGAAGAGTTTATAGCTGCTCAGTGTCCATTGCCCGCCACAATGGATGAATTCTGGAGAATGATCTGGGAAAAAAACATCTACACCATAGTGATGCTGACCAAATGCAATGAGCAGGGATGAGTGATTTCAAAATTTAGCATTGAAATATTAGAAGTCACGTTGAAAAGAGGTGAAATGTGAGAATTTATATGCAGAATAAACCTAATTAGCACTCTGCCATTTTTTCCAGGTACTGAAATGTGAAAAGTACTGGCCATCTGGCACTAATAATTATCATGATATCTCTGTGACGACCACCTCAGAGGCAGAACTGGAAAGTTGGACCATAAGAGACTTCGGAATAAAAAATGTGAAGCAACACTTCTTGCATCTGATATCTCCATTTGTTATTTCAGTAGCATACAGAAGTTGATGCTTTATTTGTTGTTGTTCTTAAATCAATAATATACACAACAATATGATTGATTTATGTTTAATAATATGATTATGTAGGTGAAAACAGCAGAAACTCGTAACATATGCCAGTTCCACTTCACGGCGTGGCCGGATCACGGAGTTCCACAGGCCACTGAAGTCCTCATTGATTTCAGATGCCTGGTGAGAAAACACATGAATCAGTACTCACGCCACTCCCCAACTGTGGTGCATTGCAGGTAAACTTACTTAATATGAGGTTTTTATAAACTAGCATTCATACATTTTTATTACTTTTATGGTTGCAGGAACATGAGATGTGGTTATGATGTAAGTGCAGCTTTATAAGTAAAAAGAGTAGATAAGACAGGAGTCAAAGATAATAACAACAAAAAGATAATTCAAGGCAAATGGGCATTGCCCATAGAGGGCATTTGTGTGTAGTAGGAAGGGAGGGGCAGGACCTTGGACAGGAAACAGATCCATAAAGCCAGTGATCTAAGACAGAGACGGTTGGACAGAGGACAAAGGTGGAGCAAGTAGGACAGAGGACCAAAAGGAGCCAGTGGGACAGAAGACCAAGGTGGAGCTAGTAGGATAGAGGACCAAGAGGAGCCATGAGGACGGAGGACGGAGGACCAAGGGAAGCCAATGGGAAGGAAGACAAAGGGGAATCTGTGGGAAGGTGGACTGAAGCAGAGCTGGTAGGGCAGAGGACCAAGATGGAGCTGGTGGGACAGATGTCCAAGGGGAGCCAGTGGGAAAAGCAGAGTCTGAGGGATGGAGACCCAAGATGGAACCCGGAGGATGAAATGGCCAAGAAGAGCCAGTGGGACAGAGTACAAAGGGTGAGCTGGTTGGACAGAAGACCAAGGTGGAGGTAGTGGAATGGAGGACCAAAAAGAAGCAGATGGCACAAAGGACCCAGAGAAGCCAGTAGGATGGAGAACCAAGGCTTAACCTGTGAGACAGAGGACCCAGGGGAGCCAGTTGGACAGAGGACCAAGGGGAGGCAATGGGACTTAAGACCAATGCAGAGCCAGGGCGATTGGAGTGACAAGGTGGAGTCCGAGAATATGAAGTCTTTTAATAAGGCAAAGTATAAGAATACCATGGTCAGGCTGGCAGGACAGAATACCCTGGCAGAGTCATTGGTTCTGGGCGAACTGGCAGAACTGGAGAATGAGGGGAGTTTGAAGACCTGTTTGGATACTTGAGAACCATCCATGAATGGAGTTGACTTTAGAGGCTTGTTTTAGCTTGCTTGAATAAATTAAAGTTTGAAAAAAAGAGTTTGTCAGATGTAAAAACTTCCAAATGTGGTCATTGAGGGTACAATCACCTTGGTTGAAGAAAGTGAGTTGCGCAGCAGTTATATCCAGTTTTTTTTTTTTTTTTACTACACTCTAATGAAATCAGACACAGACAGAATTAAACACAAACAGGTGAGGAACGATTTGCAACAGAAATGAACACATGAAATAAAAATATGAAATAAGTGTCTGGGAATACGACAAAATAAGAGTCCCTTGAAATGAATATATTTTTTTTTTCTTCAGTTCTGGTGTGGCAACAGGGGTCTTCATTGCCATTGATCACCTGATCTTCCAGATTGAAAGAGACAGTATGGTGGATGTGTACGGAATTGTTACTGATATGCAAATGCACAGGCCTCTCATGCTGCAGACTGAGGTAAGTGACTATAGAGGAATATTGCAGGATCAGTACAAGTTAAGCTCACAAAATAATTTTTGTGGTCACCAACATTATGCCACAGTGTTTACAATTGACTGTTCGCAAAGACCCGCCCTCCTTAGTTACTGTTGCTATCCCCAACAAACAATGCCGCTCTACACATCACGTTCTCATGCAGTGAAAAATACATTGCAGAGCAAAGAGGAAACTGACAACATGCAGACAGACAATCAGTGGTGTATAAAGTACCTGAAAGCCATACTCAAGTAAAATTACAGATACCTTACCAGAAAATGACTTTGGTAGAATTTGAAGTCACCGTTTAGAATATTACTTGAGTAAAAGTCTTAAAGTACGTGATATTTATTGTACTTAAGTACGAAAAGTATTTTTTAAATCTTAAACGTACGTAAGTATTGAAAGTAAAAGTACAAGTAAATGCAAAATGGAACAGAAGCAAATAAATACATATAAAAATGTTCATACACAGCTTGAGAAGCAAGATTGTGTTCAGTTTGAACTCTTTCTTCCATTTTGTATTTTTGGGTATGAATAAGAAGCACTTCACCTGGTACTTAGTGTCTTTCATTCCAACATAAGAAAACATTTCTGGAATCTGCATCTGAAATAGCATTTAGATGTATTTACACAGTGAATTTCGATCCTGTTCCTTGGGACTCACTGCTCTGCACATTTTGCATGTCTCCCTTATCTGACACACTCATTTGAGTTCATGGAGCTCTTTCCTAATGAGCTGATGATCTGAATCAGGTGTGTAAATTAGGGAGACATGCAAAATGTGCAGAGCTGTGGGTCTCCAGGAACAAGTTTGAAAACCACTGTCCTATTACAACAACACTTACCATATTATCACAGAAGATATACTGTATACCGCACACCCTAGACTCGACTTGAGTGGAAAAAGAATAATCCGCGGTTGTGCGCGCACTAGTTTACACATGAGCAAAGGTGTTTTTAGGAGTCTAACTTGCAAGCGCCAGACCACTGATTCGTCAAACCTGCTTTCTTGCATTATGTGTTCTTCTGACTTCTGTCTATTTTGTTGTAAGTAACGAATATGCTTCGGGGAAATGTATCGGAGTAAAAGTATACATTTTAATTAGGAAATGTAATGGAGTAAAAGTAAAAGTTGGCTGAAATATAAAAACTCAAGTAAAGTACAGATACTCCCCAAAAATACTGAAGTACTGTTATTACTTCGTTACAATACACCACTGCAGACAATACAGAGCAGAATACTTCTGATATTTAAGGTCTCAGGACTCTCAGCTTAAAAATTTTGTCATTTTTAAAGAAATTCAAACAATAAATACCGTTTTGTGGCTCTTTAATGTGTCGTGACAGATCACTGTATTGCCTCAGTTCAAACACGTGAACCGATCGTCTTTTCATATTTATGTAAAGCACGAAATGAACATCAATAAACATCAGAAAGTATTTTATGTCAACCGCGGAACACACCATTTTTCAAGTTTAATCCACAGAAGTTAACTACTCTTCTGTCTGATTTGTGGTTAAGGCTGGAAGGGATACAACTGCGGTTACTGGACATGCGCATATATATTTTCCGAGCCAACAATATAACGTGAAACCTATGAAAATTGTTTTAAAAAGGCACATCACTTTAGAGTGTCACGGTGACCGTCTTTTTGCAGTAAAGGACCTGTCATAGTTTAATGAGTGGGAAGATGACATGAAGCGACTCGAGGTTAGGATTTTAAGCCCGATTTGCTCCCCTGAACGATCAGGGGGCGTGGCATGATTTGAGGCTTTTTGCAAGCGATCTTTTGTCCAAAACATCCTCTATTGTGTGGTGTCATTACGATTATTTAACTGCTACCGATCGAGACGGAGCATCCCTGTACTTATAGCTGTCGGTCAAGATGGCGGATAGCAGCGGCGGCACATAATATCCGCGTTCTGATTGGTCAGATCGCCTGTCAATCAAGCTCTTTGCGAACGGTCAATTGAGCTTAACTTTTAATGAACCCAGAATATTCTTTGACATTAGCATAGAAGTACTGACATTTATAGTACTTCAACAAAAAAAAAAAGCTGCCAACTATAATAAGAAGTTATTTATTTTACACTATTTTATGTTTGTTATTTTTTTTCTTGCTGTTTTCTACAACAGGAGCAATATTCTTACCTCCACCAGTGTGTGTATGAGATCATTCGATCAAGGACTGGAACCAACTTGGGCTTAATTTACCAGAACACAGCAGCACACCAGACCTATGAGAATACAAAATATCTTAAACAATAAAATAGCCTTTGTCAAATTATAAAACAGATTTAAGATTATATAAAGCACATTTTTAAACTTTATTTTAAAATAATGCATACTTTACATGTAGTTTTATTTCAATCAAGAGATTTTCTTTTCTTCTTTCATTTTTATTTATTTTATTTTACTTTACTTTTCCAAAGGTTATACTTGTATAATTTGACATCACTGTAACCCCTGTATTTTATAAAACATTTATCACTTAACATGTTATTTAAAAGGTACAGTTTTATGATTATTTTCAACATTCTTTGCTGGCAATTAGTATTTGTTTGGGATTTGCAATTTGTATACTTAATGTTGCACCAAATATTAGCACAGCTGTGACTACCTGCACTCTTACTTGATATTGCTTAAATATATTCTATAAAGCACTATTCATTCCATTTTTACTGTTAATGCTTTTCTTTGATCAACACATGCGATACTTTTGACATTTTTATTCAAAAAATATTTTCCCACTGATATAAATGGCAAGCATCCACATATCACTTGTTTCTTTTTATTTCCTAAATTAATATTAAAATATTGGTGCTTTTGTTTTTGTTTCAAGTACATGATTGTTTTTCAATCATCACTTCCATACCTTCTGTGAACAGAGTTGTGTTCATATGAAAAATTTCTTCTTATTTCACTAGAGGGCACCAAAGCACTTTTCCAGTCTTTACACCCCATAAGGATAATCAGAAATATCAAGCAGGCATATTTCACACTGGGTTTTATAGTCACTTCAGGGAAATCAGCCCACCCTTTTCCTGCTGACATTTCCTATGCTAAAAATATTGATACCTTTGAGTTAATTTATATCAAATGAAAATGAGTGATGATTAATGCTGATAACTCAACAACTGATTTAGTTCCACGGTTGAAAACAACATTAAACAAACAAGCAAGCAAACAAACAAATAAAGGACGGAAGTGTTCTCATAACCCATTATCAGATTACGGAAATCATGTCAATTCTTTAGGATTGCACTTTTTTTATGCACGCCGAAACAATTAGTAAATCTATGTAACTAATTAACAAAACAATGTACTAACTGACTAATTAAGCTAGCTAGCAAACTAACTAACTAACTAAAGAAACACAAACTGTATTCATATCCCTTCAGATTAGATTGTGGAAATTGTCCATTCTTTGGCATTCACTTTTTTTATGTACGCTGAAACAATTTACAAATCTGTATAACTAACACAAGCAAAACAAATAAACAAACAAATAAACGAATTAACTGGCTTTATCAGATCGTGGAATTTTTGTCCATTCTTTGAGATTCACATATTTGTTTGTTTGTTTATGTCACGTCCCTGGACTGTCTTGTGTGTGTTTTGCTCCCTATGTGTGCCCTGTGACCTAGTTTCTGTCTCCCCTTGATTGTTTAATTTGATTCCAGGTGTGTCTCCTTAGTTCATTGATTGTCTTGTCTTTATAAACCCCAGTCCTTTCAGTTAGTGTTTGTCGGTCTTTGAAAGTCATCCTGTACGTCAACCCTGCCTGTGATCTGTGTTCCTGTCTGTATATTAAAACTCCCGTGTTGCTAATTCCTCGTCTCCTCGTTCCTGGTTCCCGTGCTCCCCCGTGAGATTGTGACAGAAAGACCGACCGTAACAAAGTAACCTCCGTATTTTTCCCTCCGTTTTGTTTTCTCGTTTTACCCAGTGTTTTTCTTTCCGTTGTGCATCTATGGATCCCTATGTTCGGCCGAATTCCTCCTCCTCCTGCTGGAGCAGGGGAACGATCTCGAGGACCACACCAGACTATTCCTGATGATAGCTAATGACACCAGCTACCCGGACGGCACGCTCTGCTCATTCTACAACGCAAGTCTGAACACCGCGTGCAGGCGCTGTCGTCCGAGGATGGTCCTCGAGAGGATTTCGCCGCCGTGGAGTGGATTCTGGTGAAAGCGGATCACCCTCACCGTCTCTTCCGAGGATGATCTCGCCAGATCCACTCCAGACCCAGAGCCCAGCCCACCAACTCCCAGCGGTACGGAGCATCAGCCCGAGCCCACCGATGACGGAGAGCCATTGCCGCTGCGATCTGCGAGCCAGCGCGAAGCCGGCGACTGAGCGGAAGATCGCCCGGAAGTTGAGCCCAACACGTCAGATCAGGTGCGAGCGGCGGCGGTGCCCATCGCGAGGAGCCAACCGTGGGCGGTGTGGCGCGGAGTGGAGCTCCACCCCTGCATCACGGCTGAGGATGAGCTGATCATCTATCTGGGGCTGCTGGACATGGAGGAGGATTTACTGGACTGGGAAAGCGGATCTGGAGGTCAACGTTTCCCTTCACCAGCCGCCGTTCGCGGTCCAGGAAAACCCGCCGGCAGAGAGTATGGCAAGCCCGCCGGCAGAGAGTATGGCAAGCCCGCCGGCAGAGAGTATGGCAAGCCCGCCGGCAGAGAGTATGGCAAGCCCACCAGAGCCGGCCCCTCGCAGAGCCCGCCAGTGCCTGCCCTCGCAAGAGCCCGCCAGTGCCTGCCCTCGCAAGAGCCCGCCAGTGCCTGCCCTCGCAAGAGCCCGCCAGTGCCTGCCCTCGCAAAAGCCCTCTAGAGTCTCCGCTGGTTCCGTCCAGCACAGCGCTTCCAGCGCCCCCAGTGCCTGCGCCAAGAAGGCGCTCCCAAGAGTCTCCGCTGGTTCCGTCCAGCACAGCGCTTCAGCGCCCCCAGTGCCTGCGCCAGAAGGCGCTCCCAAGTCTCCGCTGGTTCCGTCCAGCACAGCGCTTCAGCGCCCCCAGTGCCTGCGCCAAGAAGGCGCTTCCAAGAGTCTCCGCTGGTTCCGTCCAGCACAGCGCTTCAGAGCGCCCCCAGTGCCTGCGCCAGAAGGCGCTCCCAAGAAGTCTCCGCTGGTTCCGTCCAGCACAGCGCTTCAGCGCCCCCAGTGCCTGCGCCAGAAGGTGCTCCCAAGAGTCTCCGCTGGTTCCGTCCAGCACAGCGCTTCAGCGCCCCCAGTGCCTGCGCCACGGCGCTCCCAAGAGTCTCCGCTGGTTCCGTCCAGCACAGCGCTTCAGCGCCCCCAGTGCCTGCGCCAGAGGCGCTCCCAAGAAGTCTCCGCTGGTTCCGTCCAGCACAGCGCTTAGCGCCCCCAGTGCCTGCGCCAGAAGGCGCTCCCAAGAATCCCGCTGGTCCCGTCCAGCACCGCGCTGCCAGGCGCCCCCAGTGCCTGCGCCACGAAGGCGCTTCCAAAGTCCCGCTGGTCCCGTCCAGCACCGCGCTGCCAGGCGCCCCCAGTGCCTGCGCCCGCGAAGGCGCTTCCAAAGTCCCGCTGGTCCCGTCCAGCACCGCGCTGCCAGGCGCCCCCAGTGCCTGCGCCCGCGAAGGCGCTTCCAAGAAGACCCGCTGGTCCCGTCCAGCACCGCGCTGCCAGGCGCCCCCAGTGCCTGCACCAGAAGGCGCCTCCCTGTCTCCAGCGCTGCAAGGCGCCTCCCTGTCTCCAGCGCTGCAAGGCGTCTTCCTGTCTCCGCTGCCAGGCGCCCCAAGTGTCCGCGCTTCAAGGCGCCCCCAGTGCCGGCCCCTCGCAAATGCCCACCCTCCCACCGCTCCTGCCTCCTCCACCGCTGT